>NC_140586.1:240953830-241233937 GCF_964204655.1 Triturus cristatus | reverse complement strand
TCCATAGCTAGGAAAGTGAAATCCGGCTCACCTACAGACCCGGCCCCCCCAGAGA
The DNA here is from genome assembly GCF_964204655.1 of Triturus cristatus. NCBI lineage: Eukaryota > Metazoa > Chordata > Amphibia > Caudata > Salamandridae > Triturus > Triturus cristatus. The sequence continues at coordinate 241,233,882 of NC_140586.1, read as the reverse complement.
TAATGTTACTCGCATCCCAGACGATTCTACCCATCATCAAGAATCTAGTGAATGCGTCCATTAACTCTGCCTTGGTTCCTGCTGCCTGGAAAAAGGCAATGGTCCGAGCATTAATAAAGAAGCCTCATTTGGACCCCTCGGACTTTGCCAACTACCGCCCGATCTCACTGCTCCCATGGGTCAGTAAAATCGCGGAGAAACACATCAATCTCCAACTGGTCAACTACCTGGAAAGCAATCTGCTATTAGACCCTACACAGACAGGATTCAGGCCAAAGCATGGAACAGAGTCCGCCCTCCTTATGGTCGTCGAGGAGTCCAGAAAAATCATCGATCAAGGAGGATCAGTGGCAGTGGTCCTTCTTGATCTCAGTGCGGCGTTTGATACGGTCAGTCATAACACCTTACTGAACCGTATGGCAAGCGTCGGCATTGCGGATAAGGCATGGCTCTGGATAAAATCCTTCCTAGGTGACAGGTCATTCCAGGTGTTTGACGCACAAACCGTCTCCTCCAGCATACCGATGAAGTGTGGAGTCCCCCAGGGATCCTCTTTAAGCCCTGCGCTTTTTAATATCTATATGAGGCCACTGGCTGACGTAGTTCGTCCGTATGGAGTTAAGATCATTTCCTATGCGGACGACACACAGCTGGTGGTCTCCTTAGCGCAGGAAGCCCAACCTTCTCCATCGGGGGGTCTGACCAAATGTCTGGAGGAGGTGAAGTCCTGGATGACGCTATCCTCACTGAAGTTGAATGGGGACAAGACTGAGCTCATGCTACTAGGCCCGACTGACCCGACCCTCTTCAAATCACTATGGCCCACCTGTCTAGGCCCCCCCCCCGGCCCCAAAAGATAACATCAAAAGCCTAGGGGTGTGGCTAGACAAGAACCTTACCCTCAACACCCAGGCCACAAAGCTCTCCGCCACCTGCTTTGGACTTCTTCGAACATTGAAGAAGGTCCTACCCCTGCTCCCAATGGAGGCCAAACAAACAGCTATTCAGGGCTTAATACAATCACGCCTGGACTCAAACAACGTCCTCTACCTAGGAGCCCCGGAGTACTCTTTAAACAGGTTGCAACTGGTGCAGAACTGTGCGGCCCGCACCTTACTGCAAATCCCACGAAGAGCCTCAGTTAGAGAGGCACTGACTAGCCTTCATTGGCTACCAGTGCGAAAAAGAGTGACCTTTAAGGCAATGTGCATTGCCCACCAGGCCTTCTGGGACTCGGGTCCAAAACTCTTGCGTAGCCTAGTCAGCCAATACCATCCGGGCCGTGAACTACGTTCCAGCCAGGCCTTCATGGCAACAATCCCCAGAATCAAGAGATCTAGAGCAGGTGGAAGAATGTTCACCCTTAACGCCTCAAAAATCTGGAACACCCTCCCCCCTACCCTGAGATTGAATCCGAACCTTGCCTCCTTCCGCAAGCAATTAAAAACCCATCTATTCAAATCCCCGTAACCTTCTCAGCCCCCCCAGCTTCCTCCTAGTCTCTGATAGTCTCATTACACCCTGCTGGTTCCCCTAGCGCTTGGACGCCTCAGGGCAGCAATCGCGCTGTACAAATGTATTTTCATTCATAAATCCTCCCTGTCTAAGAATCTGACTGCGAGCAGTTCGCCTGAATGCTACGCAGTGCTCTGGGCTTTTTGGAAGTTCTTACAAACAAGCTCCTGTCAGACTCCTTTGCAACTACGTCACACTGTACAGCATGCTACAGTGCCAGCTTTGTATAGCTCGTGAAACAGTTTGACTCCTGTACAGAAGCTGTCCACATAAAGGGTATAACTGTTAATGAAGGAATGATAGGATAAGCTCCTATAGAATCTTTGCATTGATTCCGAGCATAGAAGAGCAACCTGCAGGATTTATAGCAGAGTCCTTCCCTGTATATATGCTCAGACTGTATACATGACCAATAAAGCTCTTGCGCAACAAGTGCATCTTGATGCCATAGCAAGCTCTTTTGCTTGGTATGTACTGCCTGTACACGAGTCATCTTTTATATAGGATCAAGGACTTATTAACTGCTTTATTCTTTCCAGAGTATAAAACTCTGAAAACCTGGCAGACAAGAGTTCCACAACAGGCTGAAGTTTATTCAACCTATCATGGTCTCAGGGCAATGCTGCAGAATTATCACAGAAATGCAGCATATGGTGCAAAATCAAAAAACTATCTCTGCTCATGACTGATGCGAAGATGGGTGTTGCTCAAACTGTGCGAGGAGACAAGTACGACTGTATACTTGGTTTGACCTCTAATCTAGTGTTACGCATAAGGCCCAGACTTTTTTCAACTTTTTAAGTGAAGTGTGAGTCCGCCAGTGTGCCACAGAATGAGGCCCACGAGAGACTCATTGTCACTCAGAAACTGTTCGACATGCAAATTTGTTTAGTTCACAATTTCCTTAAGGAAGTCAACATTCAGAAAGAGTTAGACATGTCAATAGGCTAAACATTTTCAAAACTGACTTTATATCCAGCATGTTCAGTAAATAGGGACATATGGGGCTCAGCTAAATTGGGGGCCTGCCAAAGGAGCACCCAGTCAGTGTTTAGCACAATACCTGCCTGTTCTCTGTATTGGGCTACCTTGCTACTGTTTTTTCACTACAGAGATTGTGCTTATGAAGGGACATCATGGCCATGTTCCTCAAAATCACTGGAAGATGAGTGATCATCAGATTGAACTTCACTAACTGAAAAATTGCTTCCAGATTCTGCTCCATTATCCTCCCCCTCCTACGCGGTCTCACTATAAGACGCGGCCATCGAGCTGTACTCCGTTGCTACAGTTAGGGCCTAGGTAGCAGACATCCACCGATACACCATCTCTGTTAACTTTCTAAAATCTTCCTTTTGAAATACCATGTCCTCCATAGAAGGCAGAAGTATGCTTACAAATCAGTGTCTATATGTTTTTGTGGGAGATGTGTCAACGAAGTGGAAAAGCAAAAAAGCACTCAGCTCTCTATGCTGCGATCAAAAGAACACCTCCAAAGACGCTAAAAGAGACAAATAAAGAGCAAACCATTACTTCGACTTGCAACAAACACAATACCACATCATGCTTCATGGTACAAGGACTGAGCCCACCGGCTGCTGTTCATTTATTATGACACTCTTAGGGTTGTCAGCTTTCTTCTTTAAACAAAACTGCCCATTTATTAATGTTTTGCTGTTCTGGAACAGCCAATATCTGGTAGATAAAACAAATTCATGTACAATTGTCAGGATTCTTTCTTTAAAACAATTACTGACAGCTGTAAGATCACACAACTATTCCCAATCACCACTGGATTATCCACTAACTACGTGTACGAGAGCAGCATGCTACCTGCCGTAAAGTGTTTCAACGTCTCGCCAGGGGTAGAGCTATATAAATACAATTATAATACAATACCATACATGCCCACATTTTGAAACTAGAAAGAGGGAGATTTGACAAAGAAATAAGATTGGGGGTAATTTTTTCTTCTTACCATTAACCCACATTGCAGTGGAGACAATTTTAGGCGGGTGACAGCAAAAAATAAAAGCCATATCAGAGTCAGACAGACCACCAAAATATCAGAGTCCCGCATTAGTAAATCAGACAGCTAGAAACATAGCTTACTGTTGCAGATTGGGGCAGGTGTGAACTTGTAAAGATACACAAGTGTTTTGGAAGGTTATGGAAGATATGGAGGACTGCATGCATGTGTGCTTGCTACGGGCAGTGTTTTGGGAATATAAGGGAAATCAATAGTAAATGCGGCCCATCAGGCCCTAAAACAGGCCCACAAACTGGGAAAAAATTGGCTAAATATATGTTCCACTGGGCCAACCTTAGCAATTCTCTGGTGGTTCAGTGGATTTGGACCATTGTGTTTTCCCCTGGGAGGCCGATCATGCTCTGGTTGGGGGCCAGCTTTTTCCCCCCAGGGAAAACAAACAATCTTTGTAAAAAATGATGCCCTCCATAGGGGTTGGCCTGTATGCCAGATGGGCCGACCACTTGCAAAATGTGTCCGTAATTTTGTTTTCCCCCCCAGGGGCTATGGTGCCCTCCTTGAGGTCCCGTTTGCATCCCCATGGAAAAACAAACATTTATAAAACATTATGCCCTCCACCGAGGGGTTGGCCTGTTTGCCAGATGGGTCAACACCGTGCAAAATTTGTCCAGATTGTTTTCCCATTGAGAAGCCAATTGTAGCCCCCAGGGGAATACCAATATTCCTTCAAAAAATGTATATGCCCCTCAAGTGGGTCAGCCCATATACCAAATGAGCCAATCCCCCAAAAACTCAAATTCCCTGGTACCTCGTGAACTCCTGCTTGAGGACTGCAGCGCATACATGATTCATAAATGAATTAGTTTGAGGAAGGTATCTCTGGAAGGGAGTAGATTCTCCTCTTTCCAGCAATGCCTCCCTCAAACATAGGTAGGTCGTCTGGGGCACAAGATCCCTACAGGACAAGCTCAGGAGCAACTCACCTGCTGCTTTCTTGCGGCTCAAGTGGGGTTTGTGACATCAGTGTGCTGCATCAGATGGTTGGGGGCCGAAGTGAATGGGATTCCATTTTGGCCCTGACTCTAAAATGAAAATTATTTAAAAAAAAGGAAGCAAGCACTGGAGGTTCCTTTTAAATGCTCCCAAGTGTTGGCAGTTGATCAACGACCACACTGTGGAGGTAGTACGGGCATCGCACACTCTAGGAGCTAAGTCACAATGCCCCCTCTCATGTTGGGTTGATATCTGGACCAAAGGAACTCAATTAAATAAAGCAATACTGCAGGATTGTCTATCTTCTGATTTTGCTTTACAAATTCTGGGGTAAAGTATATTAAGGTATCCTTTCAGAATTTAGGATGGGGGAATCTATTTACCTGTCCTGACAACATTGTAAAGGCAGATCGAGGCTGGGTTAGTGAGAACTTCTTGAGACACAGATTACAGGGGAGAGAGTCTCTGGCTCTCCAGAAAGTGTTGAAGCAAAGATATTAGTTATTGAACACGACGTATGCATAGGACCCCACAGCTGTCACATGTAGTTTCTGCTCACTAGGTTTAGGCTGAATTTGCTACCTCAGTTACTTGCATTCTCTCGGGGTTGGCAAGAAACATCCTTCTTAGCACCCTGCAGCTGCGACCAGGTGTCTCCACAGGATACTATGCATTTTATTCTGTTTTGTAAATTTTATGAGATTTCAAGAATGGCCTTTTTAATTCTTCTTTTAAAGCACGAGACTTTAAACAAGCACGCCCTGTTCTCCTGTTTCTACAAATGCTCTCTGTGGGCACTGTTTTTAATGTTGCTAGTTTTTTTAAAGCTGCAGTAAGATCAAGAAAGTTGATGAGGGATTGACCGCAGTCTGGTATAGCTGCATGAACTGCATCTCTGTATGTTATTGATTTTAATTATCTGCATGATTTTTTTCTGAGTGTGTATTTGTTGTATGCTTTTATGGTTTTTCATGATAACCTAATAAAGCTTATTATTTTTGTTGTTGAGTAAACAACAAGAAAAGCCAAAAGACTAATAAAAACAAAGTCACAATGCAGAATTTAAATGACCACTTTCCCACCTGTGTGAGGTGACTTGAGATGATATGTTTGTATACATTATAAACTGCAGCCAATTTACTTCACAGTCTTTGATGGGGCTATGGTGGGGTGAATGGCCATGTGACCCAACTGCATAGTTTAAGAGCATTATCCACTTAGGAATGGAAGAGGAGGTGATGTAAGCAGAACAGTTTCATTAATGGGTTCATTTCTATGTTGAAAAGTGGGGTGGGGGTAATGAGGACAGTGTGGTATTCCATTCTATGAAAAAACTAAAAGAAGAGCTGTTCTTGTTATAACCCTGAAAGACAGAAATTCTGATTCTTACTTGGCGTAAGAGAGGGGGGTCATGCATCATGAATCAATTAATGAATGGGGAGTCTTGCATGGTATATCAATGCAAACTGAATCCCTCCAGGTGCTGAGAAGCCTGAGGCAACAGAAAGACTAGGGACAAGAGGGAATAACCATTGATCAGTCGGCTTGTCTGTGAGCTGAAAATGTGTCCGTCAATAAGGTGACAGCAGTGAGTGATGAGTGTATGTCGCGCCTGGGGCCATGCGCAGTCCATGCTTTATAAAGTAACCAGACATGCTGCTGCGATCTCTGCACTGTGCACACAACTGCCATGCGCAGACTTGTACCATTTATTTATATACAGAATGACAACAATGAATGTACCACGCCACAACTGCAGAACGGAGAAGGGAAACACACGCACTTCTAACTTGTAAACAGCAAGGGGGTAGATTTAATATGTTTTCACGCACCGCAGCAAGGCAACTGCTGCATTGCATGACTGCACCTAAGGGAGAGGGAAACATTCTCCATATTTACAAAGATTTGGAACATTTCTGCTCTGTCCTTGCGCAGCGAACTATGTGCTGCCTAGCGCCAAAACAGGCACCCTTGCATCATAGTGCAACAGTGTCTGAATTACGGACAGGATTGTTTTTGTGCAGGAAGGGATACCTTCCTTCACAAAAACAAGCCATAGAGGCAATTGCCTCTTTCCATGGGTGCTAGCTTGGCTTACAGGCCTTTCTTTAATAGTCCCAAGTACTCTATTTGTGGTAGTGTCGACAAGCAGCTTTGGCTTATCAGAGGGAAGTATTTGTTGTACATCCATAGTCAATAAATGGTTCACACACTCAATAAGAAATCCGAGACCAATTTATAAAAATAAAGTCGATATTTTTAGGAATTTAGACACCAAGATCTTTAGAATAACTTAAGTGCAAGCGGAGATATTGATTTTAGAAGAAAACCAGAAAATACTCGAATAAAAGCTTTGCGGCATGAGCCTCGAATGCTACTATGTTATCCCATGGGAAAAATCAAAGAGCAAACTGGTACTTGCAATCCGAATTTAGAGGTGCCCTTGGGGACTTAAGGTGCTAGGGGGATAAGGTCCAAAGTACCACCAGCAGTATTGCAATACCTGCCCTGTGGTGTCCGGGTGCAAAGGGGCAGGTCGGGATGGTAACCTAGGCAAGAAACTGGTGAAGTCAAGAAGACTTGGGGCAAGAATGGGTGAACCCAAAGGGGGGCTCAGGTTGTGGGGACTCCTAGGCCAAGGGGACGCAGTCAGGAGTCATGAACCCTGGCTGGGGGGAGGGGGGCTCGGCGGCAGAGGTTGGCTATTAGTTGGAGGCTTTCATGGTTGTCGGTAGATCTGCTGAGGAGAGAAAAACAAAACAGCAGGTTGTGGGTCTCAACTGTCCTGTTGTCCCTCTACGTGCAGGAAGGCTTTCAAGATGGTGGAGTCTGGGCTGGATGTGAAGCTGATGCAAGTACCCTGGTACTCAGGGGATTGGTGCAGGGGAGCTCCTCGGGGGTCTAGCATCTTGAAACGCAGCTGGGAGATGGGGCTGACCTCCTAGAGCCACGATGACCTCCTCCTGAAGTGATGCTTCCTCGGTGGGCCTGATAGTCAGCAACAAGGTGAATCGGATAGATACGCTTGGTGCCTGCAGATGCAGGGGGATGGCTCCTCCACCCCAAGGGAGATGATCGCTGGATGTTGAGGTGCTGGACAGTCCTCCAAGGGCTGGGGAGGGTGCACAACTTCAGGACAAGTGGGTTCTTTGCAATTGTTAAGGAGCAAGCAGCAAAGCAGGGGTTGTCCCCAGTTTCTGTGCACGTCCTTGGTTCTCGTGGTGTTGTCTCTTCTTTGTCCATGGTCAGTTCCCAGGAAGTCGAATTTGGGGATCTGCTGTCAGGGGGACCCCTAAATACTGAATTTAAGGGCATTTTGGGGAGTAGGCGGCAGTAGCAAATGGGCTACTTACCACTAGGGTGATTATGCCCCCTATATGCTCACTTCCTGTGGGGAATGGGCATAATCCTGACCCAGCAGTCCCGATTTTCACTAAAACCCTTCTCTGAATGTTCACTTCAGGTGGCCCATCTTAGGGGGTGGCTAGCCTGTGGGTGAAACACCGCTCCTTAATAACGAATTTCCCCCCCCCCCCGCTCTGGTGCCAAATGTGCCCCAGGGCAAGGAGTGGCATTCCCCAGGTCAGGGGGGAGGCCAGGAATGCATGTCAAAGGCAGGTAAGGCTTTGAAGCCTCTGGCTTTGATATACTAAATTGCTAGCCATCCTGCTTGAGGAGGTGTGACCACCTTTTGCTGAGCAGGTATTGTTTCTGGACTCTGAGATCAGAGGCGCTCCCTTGCAGGGGGCCAGAATCAGTCTGTGATGGTAGGCTGGAAGATACCAGGCAGCCAACACACTAAGTGACTAGTAGGGTTACAGGGGTCACCTCTAAGGTGCATGTCACAATAAATCTGATACTGGCATTATGACAGCTTAATTAAGACGAGGTGTTTGATACCAAACACCATAGTTTTCCGTGAAGCCATTATGTAGATGGATAACTCGTGATGACCAGTGCCCAATACATGTCCGTAAAATGGCTTCCTGTTCCTGTGCAATGACTAGCAATGGAAATACAAAAAGAACAGATGGGCGGAATGCTGAAAAAATCAAACATTCACCCCCGTCACAGATCTGGATTAAATCCATCGTTTTTTTTGTTCGCCACGCCATTCCACTTTTGAACCAGCCATATGCAAATCATTCATCGTCTCACTCACCAAGGGAATAGTCCAGCTCGAACTTCAAGGCGTGGTCCTCCCGAGACCAGAAACAAGCATCCTAGGACCAGTTTCGAGGTATCACTTCTCATCAGGAAAGCTAGCTTGAATCCAGTGTCAAAGTGAGCAAGGGACCCATGTCTGAGCATACCATTCCACTTAGGGCGACAAATGCTCAGAAGCATTAATTTGCACAATCAACTGCTTAGAGTAATCTGGAGCATTGAGTATGGGTGCCGAGCACTTTGCTTCTTTCAGAGTGTCAAAAGACTTTTGACAGTTCACTGTCCAGTTAACTTTCTTTGGTTGCTTCTTGTAGGTCAATTCTGTGAGGGGTGCCACAATAGTACTATACCCCTTCACGAATGTCCTGTAGTACCCAGTCAAGCCAAGGAATGCCCTGACTTGAGTCTGGGTTGTTGGAGCCACCCAGTCCACAATAGTCTGGATCTTGGGTTGTAAGGATTGAACTTGGCTCCCGCCTACAAGGTGGTCCATGTATACAACTGATCCCTGCCCTATATGGCACTTACTGGCAATGGTAGTGAGACCTGCCTTCTGCAGAGCCTCAAGGACCTTTCCAAGGTGGATCCGGTGATCCTGTCAAGTGGCGCCATAGACAGCAATTTGTTCACCAGCCTCTGGAATGTTGTGGGTTCACTCTTTATACCAAATGGTATCACAGTAAACTAGTAATACCCATCTGGGGTCAATAATGCTGACTTTTCTTTGGCTCCAGGAGTATGACCAATTTGCCAGTACCCTGATGTAAAGTCAAAGGAACTGCGAAAATCTTTGCAGCACCCAGCCTATCAATGAGTTCATCTGCCCTTGGAATAGGGTGTGCATCAGTCTTTATGACTGTATTCAGCCCTCTGTAGTCCACACAAAACCTCAGCTCTGGCTGACCTCCCTTGGAATGAGGTTTGGAGACTAATACCACTGGTCTGGCCCAGGGACTTTCAGAGGGTTCAATCACCCCGAGCTCCAGCATCTTGCTGACCTCAGCTCTGATGCTTTCCTTAACTTGGTCAGACTGCCTGTAAATTGTATTTTTGACAGGAAGGCTGTCCCCAGTGTGCACATCATGTGTGCACCAGGTTGTCTGATCAGGGGTTAGGGAAAAGAGCTCAGCATACTGCACCAGGACATGCCTGCAGTCAGTTTGGTGTTGGGCAATGAGGGTGTCTGACAAGACAACTCCCTCAACAGACCCATCTTTAGAGTTGTTAGAAAGAAGGTCAGGGAGAGGTTCACACTCTTCTTCCTGCTCCTCATCAGTAACAATGAGCATAGTCAGATCAGCCCTGTCATAAAAGGGTTTCAGGCCATTCACATGAGTGAACCTTTGGGGGCTCCTGGAAAGGCCAAGGTCCACAGAGTAGGTGACCTGCCTTTTCTCTCAAGGATAGGGTAGGGTCCACTCCATTTGTCTTGGAGGGCACTAGGTGCCACGGGTTCCAATACCCACACTTTCTGCTCAGGTTGATATTAAACCAATGCAGCCTTTTGGTCAAAATATTGCTTCTCGAGCTCCTGGCATGTCTCAAGGTTGTGGTTTGCTTTCTCCATTGTACTCAACCATCCTTGAATGAAGGCCAGGTACATAGTCCACTATATCTAGTTTAAGCTCTTTGAGAAGCTTCTCCCAGCCTTCTCTCACCACACTCAGAGGACTTCTAACATGATGGCCAAACAGAAGCTCAAAGGGACTAAAGCTTACATCTTTTTGTGGTTCCTCTCTGTAGACAAAAAGCAGGCATGTTAACAAAACATCCCATCTCTTTCTGAGCTTTACAGGGAGTTCCATAATCATACCTCTTATGGTCTTGTTAAACCTTTTAACAAGGCCATTTGCTTGTGGATGATACGGTGCGGTGAACTTATAAGTCATCCCACACAGCTTTCAGGTAAGCAGACATCACAACTGAACCTCTGTCTGAAACCACCTTCTTAGGGAACCTCCACTCCTGAAAAGATACTTAAGAGGGCCCTGGCACCTGCAGGAGCAGTGACAGTCCTAAGGGGAAGAGCCTCAGGATACCTGGTGGCATGATCCACTACCACCAGAATCAACCTGTTGCCTGGAGCTGTTTGAGGGTCAAGGGAACCAACAATGTTGATCCCTACCCTTTTAAAGGGAACTCCAACCGCAGGAAGTGGAACTAGGGGGCCTTTGGTTTGCCACCTGTCTTGCTACTGGCCTGACAGGTGACACAGGAGATACAGACCTCCTACACTTTCTGGGACATGTATGGCCATTAGAAGTGGTTAACCAACCTACTTCAAGTTTTGATCTGGCCAAGATGACCAGCTAAGGGGCTGTCATGGGCCAAAATGATTAGAAACTCTCTGTACATTTGAGGCACTACCACTCTCCTAGTGGCACCAGCTTTGGGATCTCTGGCCTCTGTGTCCAGGAGTCTTTCCTCCCATAGGTCCTGTGGGAATCACTGACATCTCCACTTTCTTGTGTAGCAGCTTGCTGTCTCTGGCTTTCAAGAGTGGGACATGTTTTTGTCCCTGGCATAGATCTTCCATAGAGGTCCCCCTGTCCCTAGGAGCTTGCCGTGTAAAGTCCATGATCCTAAGGTTCAGTTCCCTCAAGGGCTGGCAGGTCTTCTCTAGGGCCGTAGCCACAGAGAGGCGCAGCAGGGCCAGGCCAGCCTATATTTTTATTTGCTTCCCCCCCTCAAAACAGATGGCCCCCCCAGGTCAGTAAACATGTTTACTTGGGGCAGCATATACAGAAGGCTATAAAGTGCAGCTGATCGCACCGAAAATAAAAAGCTGTGTTTGCCTCTTTTTCGTGGCTGGCTGTGGCCTCAAGGTTATAGGTGTTTGGCTCCTTAGATGACTCATTCTCCCAGAGAGCAGCAGTTTAGAAAGAGTTTGTTTCACTGCAGCGAAACATGGGCATGTCTGTGCCTTGGGTCAGGAGAAGCAGGCCTGCTTCAGACCCTGGGAGTCTGGTAGTGCTTCTGTTTGAGAGGTAGGATTGCCAGTTCATACCTTTGCTGGAAAAATACACTAGCCTAACTGAGAACATAACGTGACACACCCAACTTCACATAGGAAACTGCGTGGAAAGGCTGCCCCTTCTCTGGCTGGAAAACAGCAAGCGAAGACACACGATTATATATTTGCATTCCTAGTGCACCTTATCCATTCCTTAAGACGAGACACTTTTCACACATTCGTTTTAGAAGAAGAAACAGAAAGAGTGCAGTGATAGCGTCAGATTAAGGTTTGATTGTTGGTTTTTACCCTTCAGGTATGGTGTACACTCAGGAAGCAGAGGGACCTGGCAGGTCCCTGCCATCTTGACCATCAGCAGCGCCATGAAAATGAATGATATTGCCTTATGCTGTTACAAGGCGTATTGTTGAAGGGTGTCTGAGGAAGTCCGATTTGATTCAGATTCGCCTTGCGACATTAGAACTCATTGCAGGACAGATGAGTCAGCTAAGTCAGAGCAGAGGCAGATCTCTGAGGCTGCAAATAAACATTCTTACTCTCACCTGCTCAAGGCTCTCTTTTGTTATATAGTGGACCCTGCAAGGATGATTTCTTGTGATTTAATGCCAGTCAAGTCACAATCCTATCTGTCAGGTGTTCCAGGGACTGCTGTATCAGAGTTCCATGACCTGCAAGCCTTCTCCTTAGAAGCCAGTGAATGAAGGACCTTTTTTAATGTTAGATTGTTGTCCTAAATAATGACATTGGGCATGGCAGCTGGGAGAACGTTCTTAGTTTCTGAATGGCTTCACGATTATGACGTGACATTCCTCTGCGCATCTTTAAAATGCAGATATTAATACTGCAGCAGAGCACGAGAAAGATGTCAGAGCTTTGCTGCTGGCCTTAAAAAAACATAAATTTGAAATATATTGCACTGCATTTAGGGTGCTAATTCCTGATGCCTGTCTTTCTTTATTTAGCAAACTGCATACAACTTTTCCCTCCTACTTATTTCCCTTGAAAAACACTTTTTATGTATATTTCTTTCCCCGCTCACTGACTGTCACTATGATGTGTCTGTCCTCTGTTCCTCTTCCTCTTTCTTCTAATTGGTCTCTTGCACTCTTATTATTTTGATATCCTTTACATAGTAGTGTTCACACATGACCATTAACGCCCCCATTTTCACTTTGCAATCATGTCTCACTCCCTCCTTTTCTCTCCCAAATATGCCCTTACTTTGTCTTTAGTTTTAATTGCCTTCTTTTCACATGTCTTCCTTTAACTTTTTGCCTCTCACTCCTCTCTCACTTGTATTGCTCTCTATGGCACACACATACAAACACATACACTCTGCCATGAATAAGTCATGACTCCTTAACTGTTCACTTTAACATGCCCTATTTCTTAACTGCCATTTAATGTTTACATCTTCGTTTCTGTATTTGCCCTTCACTGTACCTTTTATCATCCTTTTCCTGAGTCACTTGCTACTTTTGCTATGCATTGTACGCTGTTGTTACTGAGTCTTTGAGAACCCTTACTATCTGGTGCCCTCCTGCTTGATTTTCCTACATTCATGGCATTAGTCTCTTCTTTATGCTCTCCTCCTATCCTACTTCTTCCCCTCCTTTATAACAGTCTATAACTCTCTTTTGTCAAATAATGTTTCTCTTTCTCTTGCACACTTTTACTTTTCCTTCTCAGTCACATTCTGTGTGTCAGCATTTGTTTTGTTGTCATCTTGTGTTAGTTCCCTTGTCAGTTGGAGTGACTGAGTAAGGGCCACTTTGGTGCAACACAGCCTGAGCATCAGCAGGGGTGGAGGTTGACTTTTCCTGATGGAGGAGACTGCGTCTGAAGGAGATGAATCTACTTAATGTGGGTAAGTGCCCTGTGTGTTGATTTTGAGGCAGGTAATTGTGCCTGATCTGAGTTATGTGTATTAGATGGGAAAGAATGTATTTAATGTTTGGGGGCATCTCACAGTATTGGAATGTCTACCTGTGTGTGTGTTAGCAGTGAATGTGTGTGTGTGTAAGTGGTAGTACACATGTATAAGCATGTGTGACAGTATGTAAGCAGATGTTTCATGGTGAATAGATGTGTACTTGAGTGTGAAATATTAAATCAATCTAAGAAAAAGTAGGCGGTACCACTTGGGAGAGTGTATGAGATCATATCTCACTCTATGGGAACTGGCAATGCTGTTTACATGGCATGTAGTTATTTGTAACTTTTACAAAGCAATGTGGTGACCTACTTCTCATAACTAGAACGTTGTTTTAAAATATTATAATGCACTGACCTAGTGTATCTTAAAATGCTTAAAACTACTTTCTAAAATCATCTCTCCCGATCCCCCCTGAATAATATCTGATGGTTTTGAGGGGATTTTCTGATGTGGACAGGTGGGTGATATAGTGCTATTTTAGAGTTTTAACCAGAATCCCTCAACTTATCATTTGGAGAAGCTAATTATGCAATGTTACACCACTGTTGCCAATGCACTAGAGAGAGTAGGCTGCAAAAAAAGAGGGAGACTACTGTGGAAACAGCTGTTTTATCTCCAGAAGATGCCCTTCATTGGCAGTGTAAGAATATGTGATGGACTAAGCTACTTTCTGCTGTCTAGTTCTTCATACAATACACATTTTTATTTACTTTCTCCTACTAATGATAAAGCACCACTCTGTTGAAACTTACAATGTTCTGTCCTGTGCCTGCAATGATATTCCTATTTAAGGAGACAACTGACCTCACTGTGACATGTAGGTGCTTGTAAAATGCTTATAGGGCTGGAGGCTGAAAGAGTTAAAATAATGTCACTTCTGTAGAAATCTGTGTTCAACTTAAAGATGAACTATTCCCTTGTTAAAGAGTAGGGAGAAGAATGGCAATTCACTTACTTCGATAGTCCATGACCTGTGTGTCACATGTTTCACCTAGAGTTAGTTCACATTAGACTGCACCACTACAGACCTTTACTCACTCTTTCATGTTGTCCAGGTTGTGTTCAGGATAGTTCTTAAAACCTAAGCAAGAAGGAACAGAGCCAGCGGTATCCCTCTAGGGCAGCACCGGATTATCAATTAGCCCATTAAATTAGTTGGTGATAGTTCAAGTTCACCCTGTGTGTGCACTCTTGAGTAGTACCCGCTGACACAATACTTCCCCAGATTCTGGGGCAAAGTGAGAAATAAACAGCAAAAGGCGCACCACTTCCACAAATGTAAATGATATTAAATTAGTCCATGTACATGATGTGTTTTCTTTTTCAAAAGTTCTTCTTTATTGTTCATTTGTTAAAGTGACATTTAAGAACAGCCAAAGCAGCCGACGCGTTTCGTCCAACTTGGTACTTCTTCAGGGCTGCAAAATGCATATATAAAACAATATATAAATACCACGAATAACATATAGTATTTTACAAGCCCAACAAACATAATCTGTGACACAAGACAAGTTCATAAGCGTGTTACAAAAAGAAGACAAAACGTTACTTTTAGCGATACACAGAAGACATAAGAAAGCTAAAAAAAGGGATTGTCAATGAATTAACAGTTGTTTATAAATTCATAATCGTCATTTTTCAGTTAACTAATCCAGATAAGAACAACCTATCAACATATAAACATAATTCTGAAAATAACAGTTTAAGAGCGTATATTTATAGAGTTCAGTTGGTTTCTTGACCTTAGTCTCATTCCTCAGCCAAATTTGCATTGACCGTGTTTAATTTGGTCAGAAAGGTTTTGAGTTTATGAACATCATCGTGTTATAACCTAACTGACTCAGTAAAGTTTTAAAAGAAAGGAAACAGAAGAAATGAGAGACCCAAGGGTATACCCACCGTAAATCACAGTATACCGATGTATATTTATTTTCTGGAAATTTCTAGAGCATCATTCTACGGCACTAGAAAAAAGCCAAAGTGAGAGGGCATAAAACAGAGGAATTTTCTAACGACATTAAGTATCAAATTAACGTTAATACGTCATTTGTTGTGATAACCTTAAGCTGGACCGGAAGAAGTTAACAAGGAAATAAGCGTAAAAAATGCGTAAAGAATGAAGTTAACAAGGAGATAAGCGTAAAAAATGCGTAAAAAATGGTTTCATAGCACGCGTTAGTAAGCGTTTGTCCTAAGTGGGTATTCCATGTATATCCCCAAAAAAACGTTTTTATAAAAAGAGGAAGAGCTCCCATGGGAGTGTATGTACTTACATTCATGATATAGAGAGTATGTCGATTAGAATACAGGTATATGTCAGACAAATGGCAAACGCTGGTCCCGTCTTTTTAATATAGCACCAAGTCAACTTCGATAGTCCATGACCTGTGTGTCACATGTTTCACCTAGAGTTAGCTCACATTAGACTGCACCACTACAGACCTTTACTCACTCTTTCATGTTGTCCAGGTTGTGTTCAGGATAGTTCTTAAAACCTGGCCAGTATTTTTCAGGAAACGTATCAGACACTAATCGTTAAGGTTTGTTTTTATAACAGGGGGCAGTGGGGGAGGCTTTTACATTAACAGTGTAATGCTATTCTGAAAAGTGGTCAAGAGTATTCTGTATGTATGACCTAGACTAACACCCTAGTGAGGTAAGTCAGTGAGCTTGAGCAATGTATATCCAAGGTTTTGGTAGCTAAAGGAACTGATGCATAGAGATTGCAAGTCATTTATTAAGGATCACATATTTTGTTAAAGTGTGGACGCCAGAGGCAGTTAGCTATGTAAACAGTGACTGGCCTTGGTTGATGAGCAACCCTCAATTGTGCATGGCAACAGAATTCAACCCATAAGATGAGTCCTACCAGATTATGCCATGCTAGAAGAGGGGAGAACAAATGAGGTCATGATCCTGGTCTGTGAGCGAAGTTGTCTGTGGTCATTATATAATTGAGTTATGTTCAAATTGTATAGCTGCACACCTGTGTTTATGCA
This sequence comes from Triturus cristatus, assembly GCF_964204655.1. Taxonomy (NCBI): domain Eukaryota; kingdom Metazoa; phylum Chordata; class Amphibia; order Caudata; family Salamandridae; genus Triturus; species Triturus cristatus. The sequence continues at coordinate 241,217,308 of NC_140586.1, read as the reverse complement.
TACCCTTGTACTATGCCATTGTTGCTTCACAATGCAGCCTAATAAGGCCCATGAGCCTCCATTGGACCATCATGATTTTCTGTAATTAAATAAGTTATTGTGTGTATTTTCTGTGGTGCTTACACCCATATTGTTTGGCATTTTCATAGCTCAAGACAAATGTGTACTGATGTTAGCCAAAGGAGTGGTAACTATTTCATTCATCCCAGAAGGATGAAAGAAAGTGATTTTAATTGGTGGGATTCGAAAATGTGGGTGAAGGTGCAAGTGAGGCTCATGGGCCCTATTAGGCCACTTTGTGAAGTTATTTAAAACATGTTCTTGGTTAAATATGTTGAAATCTACCTGTTGTGTTTATTACATAGACCGTGGGCATTAGGCAACCCCCTTCAACTACTCGGTTGCTTGGGTCAGCTGCCTTCAGCCACTGGCTAGGTATTTTGTCAATCACATCACGTCTTGTATCATCCCAGAGAAGTATTTTAGGCTTACTGACATGCCATTGGCCATTTGGGTGCATCATTTCACTTCTTTAGAAGTGCTTCTAGAGGATCACATGAATTGACCTTTGCCTCCTCGCCAGGCACAGAACTACCACTATTGCAACAAATGCATTGGCACAGGGGTCAAGAAGTATTTTGCACCCAGACTACTTTGCAGATAATAGGCACTCAGTGGATAGCGCTGGGGTGCTCTGGGAGGCATTCAAGGCGACGCTGTGAGGCGTCTGCATCAGCACAAATGTTGGTATATTAAAGGACATAAGAACCAACTGAAGAACTGCGAGGATAGAATAAAGGTACTGGAGGCCGATTATGAACTCACGCACACTGCGCTAACATTGGGTAGCTTACGGGATGAGATAAGCAGGTACAATGCACTTGCAGAAGATGAAATAAAATACATTGGCCGTCGCTATACGGCGTAAGCTAGGTGAAAGTGGTAGGCCAGGCCGAATGTTGGCGCAAAAAATACGCATCGAACATAAACAACACACTGTTACACGACTAGTGGATGGCAGTGGACAGATACACTGCGACACCCAAGGTATAATGTCAACATTTGTGGACACTTATAGGGACTTTCACAGCACACAACATACAGTACCAGAGTTCGAAATACTACAATATGTCGAAGACATTGCGCTGGTATGGTTGTCAGATTCACACCGCTAACACCTAGCCCTACCCGTGACGGAGGAGGAAGTACAGCTCGCTATAAAATCATTACCCAATGGCAAGTCACCTGGCCCAGATGGCTACACTGGAGAATTTTATAAAGCATATTCGGATCTATTGGTCCCACACATGCTTAAAATGTACGACGAGGCTTATAACAATAAAATCCTTCCTCCAACACTACGAGAGGCGCTTATAGTAGCTTTATTGAAACCAGACAAAAATCCGTATAAAGCGGAATCATACAGGCCCCTCTCACTAATAAATACAGACGTTAAGATACTGGCAAAAATTATCGCTACAAGGTTGCAACCACTTACGTCCACTATAGTCCTACCTGATCAATCAGGATTTATTCCAGAATGATCGACCGCACATAACCTGCGCACCATATTTGCTTTGCTGCATCAACTGAATCCAGAGTTACAGGCAGTGGCCGTCCTACTAGACGCAGCCAAAGCTTTTGATTCCGTTGAGTGGCTCTATATGTTTGCGATTTTAAATAGAATAGGCTTACCACCAAGGTTGATCAACTGGATCGCCCTTCTCTATACTAAGCCCACTGCCCGCGTCAAGGTAAACAGACACATATCAGGCGCAATATCCACACAACGTGGCACCAGACAGGGCTGTCCGTTGTCCCCACTGCTTTTCGCTATAGCATTGGAGCCATTAGCTTGTAAAATACAACAGAAATATGCACACACGGCACTACGGTTCCAACTCAGGCCAATTAGCATATCACTATATGCTGATGATATGGTGTCATATCTACGGAACCCTGAAGATAATCTGTTACCACTTCTGCGAGAATATATAAAATTTGGAAGGCACTCGGGATTGCAAATTAATTGGGACAAGTCAGCAGTTATACCGTTGACAGTAAATACAAAAGCACCAAATCTGGAATTTCTGCTTATATGGCAGGAAGATCCAATTAAATATCTCGGAATCTCGGTACACCGGGAGGCGGAAATAGTACTCCGATCCAATTACGGGGTTGTAGTGGATCGCATGGAGGCGCAGATAAATAGGTGGATCACTCTCCCGCTTTCATTAGCAGATCGAATATCGGTAATAAAAATGGTGTAATTGCCCATGTTGCGATATTTATTTATTAATATACCAATACCGCCACCCACTCCAATCTTTAATAGAATACGTACGGCCTTTGTTAAATTAATATGGGCTGGTAAGCAGGCTCGAATCAGTCTAAAAACCATGACACTCCCATACACCGCAGGTGGATTTACAGTCCCTAATATTTATTTATACTATCTATGTGCTCAGGCATAATATGCCTACTATTGGTATCATCCAGTAAAATATCTCCCACACCTAGCAGTGGAAGATGGTGACGCGGATCCAATACCGCTACCCCACATACTTCCGCATACACGACCTCACCTAACAGCACAGGAAATCAATACGATACGCACAACATCACAAGCATGGAAATGCATCAGTCATTTAGCAAACAAGACTCCTTTATACACTCCGATCCTGCCGCTAGCACATCACCCTGCTATATCTGTCACACAAAAACAAAATAGTATGATGTTGCTGGAACAGGTAGGAATAACGCAGATGGGTAACATATATCCTAACAGAACTTTTATTACCTCTGACGATCTATCGTATGTACGAAACCAATCACTGCTCTTTAGATTCATTTATCATAGGCTAAGAGCGGCTATAAGGGAATTATATCCCTCCTTCCCCATGGAACCCCTTAGCCTTCAACCACTACAGACATTGATAGCTGCAACCACGCACTCCAACATAGTCTCACGACTGTAGAAAATGGTACAAACGGAAATAGGAGCAGACACGTACAAAGCACACCACAATTGGAATAGATTATTAGATACTCCGCTAACGGACGAAGACTGGGTCTCATGTTGCACGCTCATCACATTGCTCACACCTAACGGAAATCTCCGCATCATCCATTTCAAATACCTACATCAAACATATCACACCCCAGCAAAACTGTGTAAGTATGGGCTACGCGATAATGCACACTGTAAAAGATGTGTAACTGACCAGGCAGACTTTATCCACCTTGCATGGGATTGTAATAAGGTACAAAATTTTGGGAGGATGTGACTTGCCCTTTGGGAATGCTGGTGCCGGGTACACTACCATGCGTGCACGACTCTGTTTATTGGTCCTTAACATACCAGCAAGATCAAAAAAAAAGAAGCTGATAGCCATCATGTTGTTGCTTGCAAAACGCAGAGTTGCGATGCACTGGGACAGTAAGACGTCCCCTACTCTCACAAGCTGGATTTTAGATGCTGTCTATTGTAGGGATAATTTTTTGCTATATGCAGAAGAACTGCCAACCACCTCTAAGCCATCGGACATTTGGGAACCTCTGACAAGGTATTTGCGTGAGCACCCGGACTTACTTAAATCAAATCACTAAACCAAATGCTTTATTGTTAAGAACGATAATGATGTACTGTGTGAATTGTTCCACTATGTGTTGTTGAATACTGTGTTGTGCCTGTTCCCTCACTGTACTGTAGCCCAAGGGAAAGGTATGGCTGTAATCACTGCTGTATAGAATTGTCAGAACTTTAAATAAAAATCATTAAATAATTTTTTTTTTAAAGAAGTCTTTTGCACCCAAATGATTGTTCTCTTTTACTGCTCAGTCGATGGTGGAAACATTTTCCTTGCAATCAGTGGGGCCTACAGCAATCTTGTTTTACTGCTGCCTCCTGTAATGTTGTCTTGAAATGATATCCACTTTTGACTCCGCATGTTTTATAATACATAGTTTGTCACACAATCTCCCAAAAATCTGCAGAGAAGAACACAATTAAAATAAACTTTCCAAAATAAAATGCAGTGTGTGCTATTAAATCTCACTGATATTGCACTTTTAAAAAAAACCATTTATAAGGCAAATAAACCCTTGCTCTAGAACCTATCATTTATATTATCATCATGGAGGCCATGCCACCCAAAACAAATACTCCAGGCTACGGCCCTGGTCTTCTTCCTAGGGAAAAGGGACCTGAGCTTGTGTCTTTGCGTAAGTTGGTTTCCCAGCCTTCCTGCCTTTTCTCTTAGAGATTTCTTGGGCCACAATCCCAGGCTCCAAGACCTCTTTTTCACCATGAGCATTGCTCTGTGCTCTTGTATTTACACAAACCCACTCAGGTATTCTCAGCATGTCTGCATGCTTTCTCATCTTTACCTCAGCCTATGCCGAGGTCTCCAGATCATTCCCTAGCAGACATTCAACTGGTATGGCTGAGGACACGGCCACCTTCTTTTGGCCAGTAATCCCTCCCCATTCAAAGGTTACTGTAGCCACGGGGTGAACCTTGATGACATTGTCAGCATTGATAACTGGATATGTCTGTCCAGTTAGGCACTGTTCTGAGAATATCAGTTTTTCAGTCATCATGGTGACACTTGCACCTGTATCTCTCAGTGCTTCCATCTCTTACCATTAATAAGTGGCTACTATCATCTGCATTTCTCCAAATTACTGTGCCAGACAGCTAGGGTAGCCATAATCCACCCCACCCCCTGAGACAAAGTTAGCTTCAGTGTGCTCTCTGACTAGGTCAGGGCACACCAGGGATTCTGATCTGCATACTAGCAACCACTGAGTGTACTGCACTTGGGGGTAACCCTTTTGGGGCAGGTAGAGTCCTCAGTTCAGTGTCCATTCTGTTTACAGACATGGCTCCAAGCCTTTTTGGGAGCCTACATTTTACCCTGATAACCACCTTTGTATTGGGAAGTCTCAGGGCCCACCCTCCTGAACAGGTGTTTGTGGACCTTTAGAAGACTCCTTGGGTTTTTCTCTTTGGTGTTCCACATCTTTCCCATGAGAGGGGTCAATAACCCCTTTCTTTTGGCCATCCCACTCTGGGCCTTTCTGGACACCCTTGTTTTGACCCTTTGGTCAACCCTCTTCCCCATCTCCTGAGGACAGACTGACCCTATGTCCACTGGGTACTAATGCTGTTTTTCAGATGTACAATTACTCAACAGCTGCACCTTCATAATCAAATTGTAGATGCCATCATACTCTTGCATCTTACTGCCCTTCAAACAACCACCTAGTGTTTTGACTGAGAAGTTAACAAAGTCTTCCCAGGATTTTGTGAGTCTCCCTGAACTTGAGACTGTACTCTTCAGTCGAGAGACCAAAGCCTTCAATCAGGGTACACTTCATGAGGTCATAGGACTCAGCTTCTTCCTCAGCAAGTGTCATAAGTCTACCCCTGCACTTTACTGAGAACACCTCCCACTGTAGAGAGCCCCAGTGTCTCTGGTGTAACTTCCTCATCTTACAAGCCCTCTCAAAGGCTGAAAACCATTTTGTGATATCATCACCCTCACCATATTTGGGGACAATCCCTTTGGGGATGTTCAGATCAAAGGTTTCATCCTTCTCCCATTTTGTTTTTACGCTGCCACCATTCATGGGTGTTCGACCCATCTCAGCCCTTTTCTTTTCCTATAGCCAGGATTTGGGTTTCAAGGGTAGCTCTTTTGGCTAGTCTTGAAAAATATATATCTTCTTTGTCTAGTTCTTCTATTTCTCTGTGACTCGAGTTGCTTGTCCTATTCTAAGGAGGGGAGGGAACTTGAGGTTTAGAGATAGGGTAGAGGTTTTGGTCCTCACCCTCTCTGATTAAGTGAGGATCTATCCCCTGTGATACAGACTACAGTATATTGGTCATCGTCATTCTCTTCCTCAGAGGTGACAGGACCCCTTTGCCAACTGGGCTGAATCAAAGTCTGCAAGGGCCTCCTGGAAGCTTGCCTTTGTAATGTTTCAGCCTGTAGCTATATTATTGGCTTTACAGAGGGTCCTTAACTGCTGCATGCTGCGCTTCAGATAAGGGATCAGGTCGAACTCCTGCACTGTATCCTCTGGGCCAGACATTTTTAGTACAGTTGGGACCTTATTAGAAAATCATGCAAAATTATCTAGAAAATGTTAAAGTGCTAACTGACTAGTACTCTTTTTACATTTCTAATGAAATGGATTGGGGGGGGGCTTAACAAAAGGCCCTAACAGTTCCAATAAGAAAATTTAGAAACAAATTAAAAAATCGACAATTTACAAAAATAATTCTGAACTAGTGTCAATTGTGGATTTTTAAGTGAAAACACACTTATGCCCAAGTAGTGTAATAAATGCAAGTCTTCTATCTCACGTTGAACCACCAATGTATCAAGCTGGCTTTTTATGTAGTGAAGCCAATGTAAGGGCACACGATGCAAAAAAATCCAGATGAACCTTATTAGTTTACAGGGCTTACTTTAATAGTCCCACATGCTCTATCTGTGGTGGTGTGGTTGAGCAGCTTAGGCTTATCAGAGGGGAGTTACCAACATATAAAAATAAAGTAGATTTTTATAGGAAATTAGACACCAAGGTCTTTAGAATAACGGTTTGAGGAATGAGCCTCGAACGCCACAATGTTATCCTATGGGAGAAAAACACACATAGCAAACAGGTACTTGCAATTGGAATTCAGAGGTGCCCTTGGGGTCTTGAGGCACTAGGGGGCCACGGACTAAAGTACCACCAGCAGTGTAGCTTTACCTGCCCTGGGGTATCTGGGTGCAGAGGTGCTGGTCGGGATGGTAGCCTGGAATGTTACTCTGGTGAAGTCAAGGAAACTTGGGGCATGTACGGGTGAACCCAAAGGGGAGGCTCAGGTCACGGGGACCCCTAGACCAAGGGGACGCAGTCAATAGTTGTAGGAAAGGGCCCCTCTTTTGCATGGTTACCCCACACTTTTTGCCTGATATCTGATGCACTTCGACTGAGCGTGCACAAGGGCCCTGCCAATCGGGTTCCCAGTGCCTGTGTTCTTTCCCAAAACGGTACATTTATTTCCACAATTGGCACAAGTCCCATGTAAAAGGTACCAGTGGTACCAAGTGCCTTGTGACCAGAGAGGGTCTCCAAAGGCTGCAGCATGTATTGCGCCACGCTCAGAGACCTCTCACAATACACACACACTGCCATTGCAGACTGTGTTTTTGTGCAGACAAAACTTCAGAGTCAACATGACCAACTCGCTTGTGTCCAGCTGACTGGTCTGCACCAGCCTGCCACACACAGACAGACATGTTTCTGACACCCCGAGGTGGGGGCCCTTGTGCTCTTGTGGGTCAGGACAAAGGCTGCTTGGGTTGGAGGTGCTTCACACCTACTCCCAAGCAGGAACAGCATTCGGGGCAGTGAGCCTGAAATGCTTCCTGCCCTTTGAAATGCTAGCCGGGGCCTCTCCAGATAGTGCAGATGCCCGCCCCCCTTGACCAAGCCCCACTTTTGGCAGTAAAATCAGCGGGAAAATTAGTAGTCAGGAGAGGTGTGTCCCCTCTCTGCCAGGACCACCCCCAAGGTGCCATGGACTGAGGTGACCCCCTTCTTAGAAAATACTTCATCTTGGATGGAAGGATTCAGCCCAATCAGGTTAGAGGGATACCCCCTCCCCAAAATGAGAGAACATTCTAAGAGTGTAGTCACCCCAAAGGCAAGTAGCCCAATGGCTAACATCTGCCAGTCCCTGTAATGCCCCTAAATTCAGTATTTAGGGGCATCCCTGAACCACGATCCTTAGATTACTGCAACCTGATAAGAAGATGGATGAAGAGGATGATGTGCAGCCCAGCAAGAAGACGACTACTGCTTATGCCCCAGCCCTACCAGCCTGTCTCCTGCTGCCCGATTCTGCACAGAAGACAACGCCTGCCTTGTGGCTAACGACTTCCAAGAACACCAGGAAGACTGCCACTCTTCAATAAAGACCAAGATCTCCAGAGGACAGCGGCCCTGTCCAAAAAAACAAACCTATAACTTCAAGGACTCCGGAACCAGGCGGATCCGCGACCCCTGCCCACTCTGCACCCGACGCCCACGGCCTGAGTCTGAGTAGCTTACCTGTCCAGTGATGTCTCCCCAGTGATCCTGACCTCATCTCCATCAGTGGCTGACTTCTCCTGGACCCTACAAAGTCACCTGCAACCTCAACTCAAAGGGTCCCTGTAGGACTTGGCCCTTTTTCCCTCAGTTGTTTTCATTTTTCATGTTGATGCAGATTCAGGGAGCCATTTTAGCTACCCCTGAAACTTCTGTCTGAGGGCCTGGAGCACAAAATGGTGGCCACCTGTGACATCACCAGCATCCACTGGAACCTACCAGCACCTTCCAGAACATTCCAGGAGATTCCAGAACTCTGTGACAGTTGGAGACCGTTTAGAATGTTGGGAGGATAAGAGAGGCAGTTGGCAGTTGGAGCTGGCAGTTGGCACCTGACTGGTGAAGAGAGAGGAGCACAGCAGTGAAGGAGGAAGGAGTGAAGCAGCAGGGGTGGAAACTTGTGCCTGGAGTGGGGTCCATAAACCCACCCTTGATACTTGTCCCTACTGATGGATCCCAGCCTATAGCCCTGTGTGGGAAGAAGACAGAAGAAAACCATCCTAAGGACCTGGACAGCAGGAACAGGCCTTAGAACCAAGAAAGCAGCAAGATCCTGACCTGGAAACTGGTTTCCCTGGAGTCCGGCGTCGAGTAGCCTGAAGACCTGGAGCCCGAGGTGGAGAAGCGGCGCTGACTGAAGTAGCAGACGTCGTACCCGGAGCCGCCTGAGGTCGTGAGAGGGCGCCGACGGGGGTCGTGAGGAATACCAGAGGTCGAGGAGGAAGTGAACCGAGGTCGAGTGAGCGGCGTCATCGGAGGAGTGAAGTCCGCCCTCCGGAGTCGTCGGAGACCGAGGTAGAGGAGCACCGGAGGTCGGGAGTGAGGATCGCACTCCGGAGTCGCCCGGAACCTGTGAGGAGGAGCACCGGAGGTCGGGGGTGAGGATCGCACCCCGGAGTCGCCGGAAGTCGACAGCGAGGCCAGGCCGGCCGACGTCATCGGAGCCGAGAGCGCCATCGGACCGGAGCCGCCCGAAGTCGACATCGTGAAGAGACTGCCCGACGCCGTCGAATCGGAGGACGAGATCGAACCGAGGCCACCGACATCGTACCGGAACCGCCTACCGGCGTCGTCAAAGAACTGACATTGTGCCGAGGCCGCCGAGACCGAACCGGAGCCGCCTCACGGCGTCGACACGACTCCAGCGGCGTCGGAACATCAGAAAAAGGGCAGTAAGTGGAGTAGAGGGCGCCTAAGGCCCTGTGGAGACCTGAGAGACTGCTCTAAGGGGCTAGGGAGGTGCTGAAACCCACCTGACTGTGCCTGGGGTGAACTGGGACTAACCTAGAGAGGTTGTGTGGAGAAGGAAAGCCAGGGCATTGGTATTCCCCCCTTTGATCTACCTCAGTTTAGGCCTCAGCCTTGTCCCAGCCAGGGAGTAGCCCCCCCTCAAGCCTTCCACAACCCTACAAGCTGTGCCTGGGCCAAATCAGCCCTTAAGAATTGAAGTGTCATCTGATTACAGGAGTGTTGCTGTATACTTTTAATTATTTATTGGGGATACTGTATTTATTGAATTTTTATCTATTTATTGCTGCACTATATTTATAGGTCCACAGGACTGGATGGTGTACAATATTTATTGGTACAGTATTTATTGCCTCCAAGTATTTAATTGTCTGTATATATTGCACTTGTATTTATGCCCTGTTATTTATGATCACCCCTATTTATTTCATCAAACAGCAAATATTTATTTGACCTGCTCTATTTAAAAACTTGTATATTGTGATTGTTATTTATTTTTCCGATCAGCAACTAAGAGAAAAAGATAAAGAAAGAATATTTTCATAATTTTTACGGTGTAGAGTCGTTTTTGGAACGGATGCACGCATGGTTATTGTATGGGTATATTGTATGCTTAGCACTGCGCCTGTTTCCTGACCACTCGAGCCAAGCTACCCCATTGTGTTGGGAAGGTCCACCACCACCCTGCGGAGTGGGAGTGGGGCTGTTTCCAACAGTCCCCCTGACCGCAACTGGCTCCAACCCAGAATTTCAACACCAAAAGGTTCCCCTGCATCCTTCGAGGTGCCCCCAGTCGCCACTGCTTTAAATTAGGCCCTGTGACCTCTGCACTCTGCCGCCCCAGTGCCACTGGTGGTGCAGTACGTACCTGAAACTGAACTTTGCTCAGTGTTTGGTCAAAAACCGTGAAGACTGGGATTGTAGGTCAATAAATTACCTGCCAATGCACAACACTATTTTCCTTCCATAGGATTCCATTACCTTTACAAACCTATTGCATTATAAATAAGACTCCCAGTTTTCCGTTTTTACAGATAATTACAGACAGAAAACAAAGTGTTTCATGTCTGTATTTATTTTTAGAAGCGGAAAAATGCAGAAAAGTGTACTTCCTGTGGGGGACTCTCCATGCTGTTTTTCGTGATTTCTAGGACAACAGCTGAGCAGATAGCATGGGAAGTTAAAAATAGGTTGAGATGTCCCTAAATGCAGGTTTATGGTAATATATATTTGTATTTGTATTAGAATACTCAAATTTACCTGAAGGTGTAGTGTTTTATTATATTTGGCTGCTTAATTTGCTACAAAACAACAAGCAGCAAAGTATGAGTGCATGTTTATCAGTTAAATAAATGTGTAAATATACAATTTTATGACTCCATATATTTGCAAAACACAAAATAAATATGGATAAATACCAATGAGATGAGCAATAAAATAATGGATAAATACAGACGGAAATGTTTAATAAAATAAATACAATAAAACCGGGAGCCCTAATTATAAAGTTCTACTTGGCTTAACCGATTTTACAAAGTATTACACATATTGTAAAGCATTTTCTACTTGCAAAATAATTCCAAACTGCATTTGAAAAGTATTTTTACTTTTAAACTGTTGACTCACCTGCAGCTGAGTTTCTCTTGGTTCTAAAAATAAAATAGCAAAGTAATAACTTTTTATACAAAACACTTGGGGCCCGATTCACAGAACTAACTTAAGACAAAATCCTAAACTTACTACCATTTTGGTATTCATAGAAGGCACTTACTCATTTCGGTATTCACAGAAGGCACTTACTCATTTCGGTATTCACAGAAGTTAGGAGTCCTAAGTTTAGGACTCCTAAATGCCTTCTGTGAATACCGAAAGTCTTAAAATTAGGATTTTTCTCAGTTTCGTAGTAGTATAGTTAGGACTCCTAACTTTAGGACTCCTAAATGCCTTCTGTGAATACCGAAAGTCTTAAAATAAGGATTTTTCTCAATTTAGTAGTAGTAAAGTTAGGACTCCTAACTTTAGGACTCCTAAATGCCTTCTGTGAATACCGAAAGCCTTAAAATTAGGATTTTTCTCAGTTTAGTAGTAGTATAGTTAGGACTCCTAAGTTTAGGACTCCTAAATGCCTTCTGTGAATACCGAAAGTCTTCAAATTAGGATTTTTCTCAATTTAGTAGTAGTAAAGTTAGGACACCTAAATGCCTTCTGTGAATACCGAAAGCCTTAAAATTAGGATTTTTCTCAGTTTAGTAGTAGTATAGTTAGGACTCCTAAGTTTAGGACTCGTAAATGCCTTCTGTGAATACCGAAAGTCTTAAAATTAGGATTTTTCTCAATTTAGTAGTAGTAAAGTTAGGAGTCCTAACTTTAGGACTCCTAAACTGAGAAACATCCTAATTTTAAAACTTTCGGTATTCACAGAAGGCCTTTAGGAGTCCTAAACTTAGGACTCCTAACTTCTGTGAATACCAAAATGAGTAAGTGTCTTCTGTGAATACCAAAATGAGTAAGTGCCTTCTGTGAATACGAAAATGGTAGTAAGTTTAGGATTTTGTCTTAAGTTAGTTCTGTGAATCGGGCCCTTGGTCTGGATTCAGTCTTTGAGTGTGTGCTATAATTTCTTGCCTGAGTCTGTACAATAAATGCTTAACACTACCCTCTGATAAGCCTAACTGCTTGACCACACTTGTGGGTCTTGTTTGTCCTGAAGCCTGATGACCCTCGACATGCAGGAAGGCTTCCAAGACAGTGGATTCCAGGCTGGATGTGAAGCAAGCCTTGGATGGTGCAAGTGCCCTAGTACTCAGGGTACTGGTGCATGGGAGCTCCTGGAGGGTCTAGCATCCCAAAACTCGGCTGAAAGAAGGGGTTGACTTCCTAGAGACATGAAAACCTCCTCCTGAAGTGATGCTCTCTTGGTGGGCCAGATGGTCAGCAACACGGTGAACCGAACAGTTGCAGCCGGTGCCTGTAGATACAGGGGGGTGGCTACTCCACCCCAAGGGAGATGATAGCTGGTTGTCGAAGTGCTGGACAATCCTCCATGTGTTGGAGAGGGTGCACAGCTGTAGGACGAGTCAGGTCTTTGCAATTGTTAAGGAGCAAGTCGCAAGGCAGGGCTTTGTGCTAGTTTCTGGGCAGTTCCTTGGTTCTCGCTGTGTTGTCTCTTCTTTGCCCTTCTTCAGTTCCCAGGAAGTCAAATCTGGGTATCTGGTGTTAGGGGGAACCATAAAAAGTCAATATAGGGTTTTTTTGGGAGTAGGCGGTAGTTGCCAATGGGCTACTTACCACTAGGGCGACTAAGCCCCCTGTATGCTCACTTCCTGTGGGGATTGGGCATAATCCTGACCCAGAAGTCCCTATTTTCACCAAAAACAAGATAGTAAATCCCTTCTCTGGCTGTTAACTTCAGGTAGCCCATCTTAGGGGGTGGCTAGCCTGTGGGTGAATGCCCATCTCCTGAATAACTGATTTCCCGCCTGCTCTGGTGTCAAATGTGCCCCAGGGCAGGGGGTGGCGTTTGGCGTTTGCCAGGTCTGGGGGGGAGCGGGGTTACATGTCAAAGGCAGCAAACGCTTGGAAGCCTCTGGCCTTAATATGCTAAATTGCTAGCTATCCTGCTGGAGGAGGTGTGAACACCTTCTGCCGAGCAGGCGTTGCTCCTGACCTCTGAGAGTGTGGGTGTAGGAAAGTGTCTCTTTGTCAGGTCACCCCCACCTTTTGCTACTGGTTCTGATGTTTTTCAACTGATGTGCATTGGGTCCCTGCTAACCAGACCCCAGTGCCAGTTCGCGTTCCCTAAAAACTGCAAAGATGTTCAATTGTTCACCAACTGGCAAGGACTTTAGCACCCCTGTATGTCCCTAGTAAACTGTACCCCTGGTACCTAGGGCATGGGTACTAAAGAGGGTCCCTAAGGGCTGGCGCATGTACGTTGCCACCCTGAGGGAACCACACCCAAATCCTTGCAGACTGCTATTGCAGGCTGCGTGAAATGGTGCAAACCATTGTGAAAACACGACATGGCACACACCCTGCATTCCATGCCCACAGAGACTACTGCATGCAATATATGTAAGTCAACCCTACAGCATTCCTTACATATCTAATACAGGGTGCATTATATTCCATGTCTGCATGACCAGATATGCTCCTGTGATGTCTAATTCAATAACTAGATGTTACAAGTGAACAGGGAAGCCATCTTAAGCATATGTACTGGAGACTGGTTATTGCAAGTTCCCCAGCTACATTATGGCTTTAATGAAACCTATAGTGTTTTGTATCAGACACCTTGCCTTAATAAATCTGTACTGTTGCCGGTACTAGATTAATTATGACCTGCACCCAGAGGGCACCTTAGAGGTTCCCCCTGAAAAACCTACCAGTATCTAGTGTGCTGGCTGACTGGTATCATCCAGCCTCACACCACAGAAACGTTTCTGACCCCTTGCAGGTGAGAGCCTGCACTCTCAGAAGGCAGGAACAATGCCTGCTCTAGAGGAAGGTGTTCACACCTCCTCCAGCAGGATGGCTAGTGATTTAGCATATCAAGGCCAGGGGCTTCAAAGCCCCTGCTGCCTTTGATATGCGACCCCAGCTTCCTCCAGACCTGTGAATGCCACCCCCTACTCGGAGGCCAATTTGTCACCCAAAACAAATAAGCTAGCCATAAGGCGTGTTCACCTGTCAGGCTAGTCACACCCCTGAGGTGGGCTACCTGAAATGAACAATGAAGGAAGGGATTCACCATTTTGTTTTTGGTGACTTTAGGAACTCTGGTTCAGGTTTATGCTCACTCCTAGCAGGAAGTGGTCATATAGGGGGTGTAGTCACCCCACAGGTAAATAGCCCATTGGCCACTACCTTACACTTCCCTAACTGCCCCTAGTATTTAGGGGCACCCCTGACACCAGGAACTCAGATTCATCTACTGGGAACAGAAGAAGGACTAAGAAGAGCCGAAAATGCAAGAACTGTGGACCATCCTCGGAACTGGTGCCAAACCCTGCCTGCTGCTGTCCCGATAATTGCAAAGACCCAACTCATCCAACAGCTGTGCATCCTCCTAAAGCCTTGGAGGGCTGCCCGCACTTTACCAACCAGCCAGCATCTCCCATGAAGTAGAATAGCCACTTCCCTCTAACCTGCAGGCACTGACCGCATCTGTCTGGTAAACTGATCTGCTGACCACCAGGTCCACTGAGGGGGAGCAGCCCAGGAGAAGGTTTTCCAGGCTCCCAGAGGTCAGCACCATCTGTCCAGCGACTGTTGAGACACTAGACCCTCCATGAGCCCTCCAGCACCAATACAATGCGTACCGGAGCACTTGAGGCAAACCAAGGTTTATTTAGTGTTCAGCTCGGACACCAACCCTGCCAAGACTGACCTACGAATGTAGGACATCAGCATCACTGAGGCCAGCATCGAGAGTGGACCTACTTCCCTGCTTTTTGCTCATCTCAAGGTCGACCCCAAGCAGTTAGTGCCTCCAACGCAAGCAACCCGCCACACAAAACACTTCTGCACCCAAGCCCCACAGCCCAAGACCAAGCCAACCGGTGGTGCCCCTTTGCCCTAGAGACTGTCAAGAGCCAAGCCTCCCTTTGGATTCTGCAGGACTTGCCCCCAAGTCCCCATGTGCAGCCTGTCTTTTTTGTAGGTATTCTCCGTTGACTTCAACAGTAGCTCTCAGGGCTACCATTGAGACCAAGCACCTCTGCACCTGGACACACTAGAGCAGGTAAAACCTAGCAGCTGGTGGTTCTATGGACCTTGACCCCCAAGTACCTTAAGTCCAAGAGTTCAACCATGACAAATGTTT
The DNA here is from genome assembly GCF_964204655.1 of Triturus cristatus. NCBI lineage: Eukaryota > Metazoa > Chordata > Amphibia > Caudata > Salamandridae > Triturus > Triturus cristatus. The sequence goes on along the minus strand of NC_140586.1, from coordinate 241,202,085 downwards.
GCAAGTATACCTATGCAGTGTATGTTTCTCCCATAGGATGACATTACCGTGTTCGAGGGTAATTCATCAAATCTGACAGCTATGTATTTTGTAAAATCTCTAACTCGAAAAGGATTTACCTAATTCTGATAATCTTGGTATCTAACTTATTATAAAAATTGATGTTCTTTTTCTAAATTGGTCTCGAATTTCTTCCTTGAGTGTGTGTCTCATTTATTGACTCTGTGTATACAACAAATGCTCAACACTCCCATCTGATACGCCTAAAGCTGCTCGACCACACTACCACAAAATAGAGCACTATGGGATTGTTAAAGGAAGCCCCTGTAAACCAATAAGGGTCGCCTGGATTCTCTGCACAGTGTACCTCATTTTGGTACACTATATAGAGAGCCAGCTTCCTACAGAGGGCTCGCCCTAGCAGGGGTCCAAAAACCCATCTGTGGTGGTAGGCTGGAAGATACCAGTTGGCCAACACACTAAGCGACTAGTAGGGTTACGGGGGCACCTTTAAGGTGTCCTCTGGGTGCATGTCCAAATAAATCTGATATTGGGATCAGTACAGATTTATTAAGACCAGGTGTTTGATATCAAACACCGTTATTTTCAGGGAAGCCATTATGTAGCTGGGTAATGACCAGTGCCCAGTACATGTCCTAAAAATGGCTTCCGGATCACTAGCAATGGAAATAGGCATCACAGGGAATATCTGCTCATGCAGATGTGTCTCATGTGTAATATACCTCATCCTGCCATGGGGCTCTAAGACCTGCTGTAGGGATGACTTACATATAGTACAAGAAGTGCACATGGACAGTGCACAGAGGGAGTGGGCAATGTCATGTTTTCAAAATGGCTTGCACCATTTCACACATCCTGCAATGGCAGTCTGCGTGTAGTTTGGGTGTGGGTTCCTTTGGGTGGCATAATACATGCTGCAGCCCTCAGGGACCCTCTTTGGTACCCATGCCCTCAGTAACAAGTGTACCATTTACCAGGGTCTTACAAGGTTACTAAAGTCCTTGCCAATTGGTTTACAATTAACGGGTGTGTAGTTTTAGGGAACAAGCACTGGCATTGGGTCCTGATTAGCAGGGACCCAGTGCACTTCTAATCAAACGCATCAGCGCCAGGAAGCAAAAAGGGGGGTGACCATGTCAAAAGAGGCACTTTCCTACAGGAAGTAATGAGGAGAATTAAAATGTTTTCCCCCTTTTTACACCTCAGTTGAGTAGGCACGCCATTTTTGAGTAAATCCAGGTTTTTGTAAATCTCTGTTTGCATCAAAATACATGGGTGGGTGCATGGGAATGCGCATGCTACACCCGTGTTAGGCCTAACCAATGCAAAGTAACACAAGGCAGCACAATGTGCTGTGTTGCATTTCTTTGTATTTACTAAACCACACAAAGTGTCTTTGCGTGACTTAGTAAATTACAATCGAGGCAACTTATGTCACACAACGTCAATTCAAGTTCTTATTAATCTGCCCGATCATTCCTTCCGAAATGCCGGATAGATGCCATAACCTACCTGCATTGCCACAGGTAAACATGAGAAGATTTAAATATAACACAAAGAAAATAAATCCATCATTTAAAATAAACACTGAGGTTGCCAGAGCAATTATTAACAAATAGACTCCAGTCAGACAATTTGATAACATAACTCTCATAACAGTTCGAGGGCTGTGAATGCAGCCTCAGCTATATGGGAGGCCACGTCAACGTGGATTAATCTCAGAGTCTCCAGATGGCTGAGTGCAGACTCTCCTTGGCGTCTCAGTCAGGGTACTAGCCAACCCAATTGATATGAATGGGTTCGGCAATAAAAGCTTCTGCACCCCGTAAACCAAACCCACCAGGTGACAGTGGAGAGGTCTCTTTGATATCTTCATGATTGGCGTAAAGCCCACCTTTCTGCACCACTTGTTCAGTGATTTGTTTTCAATGAGAGATGTTCCAGATGATGCTAGCACTTCCCTGGGCTGCAGTGACCATTGTCCATAAAAACACGACACAGCTGTGGCTCAAACCTAGGCTTTAACATGCTTCTGCACACTCGAGATCTTAATAGCACTGGATCATTCACAATAAGTGGTTTCCACTTTGCATGTCTGCAGTGGCCTGTTGTATCGTTTCAGTGTCTGTAATCACTTACTGTGTGGTTATTGGTGGCAGGGAAGATCAATGAAGAATGGTTCAGGATGACATAATTTGGGTGAAGGCCACCTATTAAGCTAATGGGGGACACTTTAGTGCTGGCATGAGGTGTGTTTCTATAATCTCGAAGGAACTTGAAGATGGCCCACTCCATGTGGTCACTATCAATTTCAGCAATATTGATTACCTTATTCAAAGTCCTCATAAAAAACTTGACCTCTCCATTGACCTAAGGCCACCTCAGCATAATCTCCCTGTTAGACGGCGACCTCAGAGGAGCCCGGAAAGGGGTCCTGACTACCCTGAGACCCACCCTCAAAGTATCGTAGCCGGGCACTGGCGGGAGACTCCTCAGGGGGAGGAATCTCGTATCTAGGATCGTACTTCTGGCACCACACGACACAGAAACACCACACCGTGCGTTCTTAGGAATCAATCAGGTTAGCACTGCAAATATGTACAAGGAGAGCGCGGGCTCAATGAGTCTCGGAAGGGATAGGGGGTAGCTGGACAGTCTCTGGTGAAGGTTCAAGGCAGGGACGTATCCGGCGCACAGCTCACAATCCTCGAGCTGGGGGATAGGCTTGTTGTAGTTGGGATCCGGCAGGACCGTGGGAGTCTGTGGAAGCTGCGAGTCACTCAGTGGGCTCAAGTACAAGTTCGGAGGTCTTACGATCTTCAGGGAGCCGCGAGTCACTCAGCAGGGCTCAGGTACAAGTTCGGAGGTCTTACAATCTTCAGGGAGCCGCGAGTCACTCAGCAGGGCTCAGGTACAAGTTCGGAGGTCTTACGATCTTCAGGGAGCCGCGAGTCACTCAGCAGGGCTCAGGTACAAGTTCGGAGGTCTTACGATCTTCAGGGAGCCGCGAGTCACTCAGCAGGGCTCAGGTGGTTCTAAGTTCCAGGAGCCGCGACCGCGTCGGCAGGCTCTCGTTGTTCCAGCGTCGAATCTGCCGGACAGCCCCAGAGCACCCCTTGTTATAGGTCGACCCCTCTTTGATGTCCGGAGTCTGTCCAGGCAGGGGTCTTGTCACCTGGGGGTTGCTTGTCGAGGTTTCCTGCCATTGTCTTTTGATCCTTTCAGGGCCGGGTCGGGAGGAGTCCCAGACACCCAGCAGGTATGGAGCCAGCCCTCAGGGAGGCCGGAGGGCCGATCGAAACCCATCGTCCCTGGGGAGTTCAGAGGTGCGATAGAAACTGCTCCTCCCTCTCTCATCCCCTGGCAAGCATGATGTCCTCCAGCTGGAGTGGCGCCGCTAGGCCCGGGTCGCGCTGGGGCCGGGCGGCCATCTTGGTGCCTGAAGTGGGCACGCGGGCCCGGGGTGGCCGAAAGGAGAGAGGCCATGGACGAGGATGCCCGGGTCGGGTGCGTGTATTCTGGGGGGAAGGATCGGCTAGGCCGTGTGCTTGGGGCTGCAGGTACCAAGTTATGTGGTGCGGGGGCAAGTAGGGCCATGCTTACGAGGCCGGGTCCAACACGCGTCCCCCCCAGCTGAAAGCCGGAGAGAACTGCCCATCATCTTGGGGGGTTCTCTTCGCTGAGGCGGAAGAACCGGGAGAGGCCGTCAGCGTTGGCGTGGTCCGTGCCAGGGCGATGTTCTACGGTGAAATCCATCCCCTGGAGGGAGATTGACCACCGCAGTAGCTTGGGGTTTTCTCCTCGCATCTGCATGAGCCATCGCAAGGGCCGATGGTCGGTTTGGACTTTGAAATGGGTGCCGAACAGGTAGGGGCGTAGTTTCTTGAGTGCCCAGACCACGGCAAAGGCTTCGCGCTCAATGGTGCTCCATCTCTGTTCTCTGGGCAACAGCCGCCGGCTGAGGAAGGCGATGGGCTGGTCTAGGCCTTGGTCATTCACCTGGGACAGGACGGCCCCAATGCCATGCTCGGAGGCGTCGGTTTGGACTACAAACTCTTTGGAGTAGTCGGGAGCCTGGAGGACGGGGGCAGTACACATGGCCTTCTTTAGGGCATCGAACGCCTCCTGGCAGGCAGTCGTCCACTGCACCTTCTTTGACTGTTTTTTGGATGTGAGTTCTGTGAGGGGGCCGACGAGGCTGCCATACCCCCGGATGAATCTTCGGTAGTAGCCAGTGAGGCCCAGAAAGGCTCGGATCTCCGTTTGGGTGGTGGGTGGTTCCCAGGCCAAGATGGCGTCGATCTTCGGCTGTAGAGGGGCGACCCGGCCGCTCCCGACCTGGTGCCCTAGGTAGACTACTGATCCTTGCCCAATCTGGCACTTGCTGGCTTTTACTGTGAGGCCTGCCTGGCGCAGGGCGTTTAGCACCTTCCGGAGGTGCTGGAGGTGCTCACTCCATTCGGAACTGAAAACGGCGATGTCGTCTAGATAGGCCGCGCTGAACTGTTCCAGCCCGGCCAGGACTCTGTTCACCAGTCGCTGGAAGGTGGCCTGGGCATTTTTCATTCCGAAAGGCATTACGCGGAAGCGGTAGTGCCCATCTGGGGTGGAGAAGGCGGACTGCTCCTTGGCTCCCTCGGTGAGCGCAATCTGCCAGTATCCGCAGGTGAGGTCGAAAGTGCTGAGGAACCGGGCTGCCCCGAGTCGGTCAATGAGCTCATCGGCCCGTGGAATGGGGTGGGCATCGGCTCGGGTGACGTCATTGAGCCACCGGTAGTCCACGCAGAATTGGAGCTCGGGGGCGACACCGGGGGCCGCTGCCTTCGGGACCAGGACCACGGGGCTGGCCCAGGGGCTGTTAGATGGCTCGATCACCCCCATGGTCAACATCTTGGAGACTTCAGCTTGAATGCAGGACCGGACCCGGTCAGGGACCCGGTATGCACGGTGCTTCACCGGCGGGCTGTCCCCGGTGTCCACGTCATGGACACACCAGTCGGTGACTCGGGGGATCAGGGAGAAGAGGTCAGAAAATTGTCCTAGGAGCTGGCGGCAGTCCTCTTGTTGCTGGGCAGTGAGCGTTGGTGAGAGGTTCACTCCTTCCACGGAGCCATCCTGCTCCTTGACACACATGAGGTCCGGGAGGGGATCGGACTCATCTTCGGCCCCGTCATCGGTGGCCAGCAGGAGGCTCAGTTCTGTCCGCACGAAGTGAGGCTTGAGGCGGTTCACGTGAAGGACCCGAAGGGGATCCCAAGGCGACTGGACGTCCACCAAGTATGTGACTTGACTCTTCCGCTCAATCACTTTGTAGGGCCCGGTCCACCTGTCCTGGAGGGCGCCTGGCTTCACGGGGGCCATGACCCATACTTGCTGGCCCGGCTGGAACTCGACCAGAGTGGCATTCTGGTCGTACCAGCGCTTCATCTCTTCTTGGCTTGCCTCTAGGTTGGCCTCGGCCAGTGCTCGGAACTTCCTGGTCTGGTTCCGGAGGGTCAGAACATATTGGAACACATCTCGTGGGGTGGTCTGGGGTGCCGCCTCCCACCCTTCCTTAACCAAACTGAGGGGACCTCGGACGGGGTGTCCATAGAGCAACTCAAACGGGCTGAACCCTAGGGACTTCTGGGGGACTTCTCGGTAAGCGAACAAGAGGCAGGGGAGCAGGACGTCCCACTTACGCCGGAGGGGTTCTTCTAGGCCGGTGATCATCCCTTTCAGAGTCCTGTTAAACCTCTCTACTAGGCCGTTCCCTTGGGGATGGTACGGGGTGGTGAACTTATAGGACACTCCACATTGTTGCCACAGGGACGTCATGTACTTCGAGATGAAATTAGTGCCGCGATCGCTCACGGCCTCGCGAGGAAAACCCACCCGGGAAAAGATTCCCATCAGAGCCCGGCCCACCACGGGGCCGTGACGGTTCGTAGGGGGATAGCCTCAGGATAGCGGGTGGCGTGATCCACTAGGACCAGGATAAACCGGTGACCTTGGGAGGTGGGGGGGTCCAGGGGCCCCACGATGTCGATCCCGACTCGTTCGAAGGGGGTACTGACGACCGGGAAGGGTTGGAGGGTAGCCTTGTGCTTCCCCCCACTCTTCCCACTAGCTTGGCACGTGGGACAGGACTTGCAGTGGGCTTCTACGGCTGCTCTCATTCTAGGCCAGTAAAAATGGGTCACGAGATGGCTGTAGGTCTTGTCTTGACCCAGGTGGCCGGCGAGGGGGACGTCGTGGGCTAAGCCCAGGAGGAAGTCTCGGAAGCGGAGGGGTACCACCAGCACCCGTCCGGATCCCAGCTCCACCGACTTCTGCTCACTGTACAAAATGCTATTCTCCCAATAAACTCGGTGCGTTCCGGTTTGGTCGCCTGCGGCTTGGCCCTCGGCCTGGCGCCGCAGTCCGACCAGGGAAGGACAAGTGGCTTGCTCCCGGCAAAATTCCTCCTCGTGGCGCCATTGGGCCAATTCGGGTAGATCGCCTAATTCGGGGACCGGGGCGGTGTCGGACGGTGAGGGTTCGTCGCTGGCGACTGACCCTTCCGATGGGGGGACGGGAGGACCCTCGGCGGTTACTGTTCTGACTTCTTCGGTCGGGGCGTTTTCGACTTCTCCCAGTGGGGTGAGTCGAGCTGACATAGATCGGGTGGTGGCGCACACCCACTCGGGGAGTCCCATCATTCCTAGGTGGGCCTTGCGCTCGACGTGCTTCCAGGGAGAACTCTCCAGGTCGTTCCCTAAGAGGCAGTCGACCGGCTGGGAGGTTCTTACGGCAACCCTTAGTTTACCTGTCACCCCACCCCACTCAAACGGCACCAGGGCTACCTGACACATACTCTCTCTATTATCTGCGGAAATCACCGGGCAAAAGACGTTGGGGAGGATCTGCTCCTCGGGGACTAAGTGCCTGAGGACACCGGTGATGCTGGCCCCGGTGTCCCGCAGGGCCTCTATTTGGTGGCCATTGATCTTGACGAGCTGCCCGTATTTCTTCGTGTTGGAGGGCAGGAGGCTACCAGGGACCATCTCTCTATCTCCCAGGGATACTAGGGCCATAGCTGCGGGTTCCCACTCTCCGGTTTCCTCAACCTCCTCCCCCAGAGCTACGTTGGCTATCTGTCTCGCAGGGGTGATTTGGATGGCCAAGGGGCACTCTGGGTCATTGGCGTAGTGCCCGGGCTTCTGGCAACGAAAACAAGTGACGGTTACCCGGTGTCCCCGTCTCCTGGGGGGTCCGGTTACTGGTGGGGGGGGCGCTGGGAAAGGTGGAGGTTGGGTCTTTGGGGGGCTAGGCTGGGACTCTCGCTGCCCTCCCTGATTCCCTCCTCCTCTCTGGCGGGGTGGTCCCTGACTGGCTCGGGGGTATTCTCCTACCATGACCCGGGGGACCCGGGTGTTGGTCCAGCGGTCTGCTTCCACAGCCAGCTTCCTGGGATCGGTGAGTTTGCTGTCAAGCAGATGCTGGCGTAGTTCCACAAAGCAGTTCGCAGCCAGGTGTTCCCACAACATGAGGTCGGTGAGTTCCTCAAGGGTGGTGACTTTGCTGCCCTTGATCCACCCATCGAAGGCTCGACTGAAAAAGTTTACATACTCCACCCAGGTGGTGCCCGGGATTTTCCTGCAGTCCCGGAATCGCTGACGGTACATCTCGGGGGTGAGGCCGTACCTTGTGAGTAGAGCCTCTTTCATGTGGCTGTAGGAGGTCTGCAGAGAGATGGGTAGATCGAGCAGGGTGTCTCTTCCTTCGCTCAGAAACCGTCCCCACAACCCTGCCCCCCAGTCCTTCTGCGGGATCCGATGGGAGGTCATGGCGACCTCGTAGGCCCTGAACCATTGTTGAATGTCATCGTTTTTATAATATTCTTTGACCACGTCCTTGGGGATGTGGACCTTCTGCTTCGCTGGGGAGGCCGCCTCTCGGTTTCCCGGGGGCCTCCCTTCCTCGCTTTTGGCCAAGAGCTCGATTTCCTTCAAGCTGCGTTCGTGCTCTAGTTGGAGCTTCCTTCCTTCGTGTTCCCGTTGGAGCTTCTTCTCTTCTAGCTCGCCTTGCACGCGCATTTGCTCTACTGCTAGCTTTTTTTCCGCTAACTTCAATTCGCCTTCGATTTTGAGTTTGGCTAACTCGAGTTCGTGATTGCGGCTTCTCTCTCTGTCCGCGAGTTCTTCCGGGGATAGGCCCCCGTCTGGTACGATGCCTCGCACCTGATTGCTGCTGCTTTCGCCTTGGGGGGGGTTCGGCTTCGTCGGGGCGCTCCCCCGTGCCTTCTGGGCGGGAGGCCCCGGCATCCACCTAAGCTTTCAGTGCTTTCTGCAAATCTTCTTTGGTGTTGAGACCAGTGGTAGCGATTTTAAGTTCTTTGCAGAATTGCTTTAGTTCTTTGTGCGTGTATTCTTCTAGAGTTTCCACCTGGAACACCCTGTTGGCGTTGGTTTCTGCGGGGCTCATGGCGCTTCCTTCTGCCATCTTTGTCGGTAGTGCGTCCGTCGTTCACGGTACGTTCTCTAGGTGATGGGCCCGAATCCCACCGCTGCCACCAATGTTAGACGGCGACCTCAGAGGAGCCCGGAAAGGGGTCCTGACTACCCTGAGACCCACCCTCAAAGCATCGTAGCCGGGCACTGGCGGGAGACTCCTCAGGGGGAGGAATCTCGTATCTAGGATCGTACTTCTGGCACCACACGACACAGAAACACCACACCGTGCGTTCTAAGGAATCAATCTTTATTAATCAGGTTAGCACTGCAAATATGTACAAGGAGAGCGCGGGCTCAATGAGTCTCGGAAGGGATAGGGGGTAGCGGGACAGTCTCTGGTGAAGGTTCAAGGCAGGGACGTATCCGGCGCACAGCTCACAATCCTCGAGCTGGGGGATAGGCTTGTTGTAGTTGGGATCCGGCGGGACCGTGGGAGTCTGTGGAAGCCGCGAGTCACTCAGCGGGCTCAAGTACAAGTTCGGAGGTCTTACGATCTTCAGGGAGCCGCGAGTCACTCAGCAGGGCTCAGGTACAAGTTCGGAGGTCTTACGATCTTCAGGGAGCCGCGAGTCACTCAGCAGGGCTCAGGTACAAGTTCGGAGGTCTTACGATCTTCAGGGAGCCGCGAGTCACTCAGCAGGGCTCAGGTACAAGTTCGGAGGTCTTACGATCTTCAGGGAGCCGCGAGTCACTCAGCAGGGCTCAGGTGGTTCTAAGTTCCAGGAGCGGCGACCGTGTCAGCAGGCTCTCGTTGTTCCAGCGTCGAATCTGCCGGACAGCCCCAGAGCACCCCTTGTTATAGGTCGACCCCTCTTTGATGTCCGGAGTCTGTCCAGGCAGGGGTCTTGTCACCTGGGGGTTGCTTGTCGAGGTTTCCTGCCATTGTCTTTTGATCCTTTCAGGGCCGGTCGGGAGGAGTCCCAGACACCCAGCAGGTATGGAGCCAGCCCTCAGGGAGGCCGGAGGGCCGATCGAAACCCATCGTCCGAGGGGAGTTCAGAGGTGCGATAGAAACTGCTCCTCCCTCTCTCATCCCCTGGCAAGCGTGATGTCCTCCAGCTGGAGTGGCGCCGCTAGGCCCGGGTCGCGCTGGGACCGGGCGGCTATCTTGGTGCCTGAAGTGGGCGCGCGGGCCCGGGGTGGCCGAAAGGAGAGAGGCCATGGACGAGGATGCCCGGGTCGGGTGCGTGTATTCTGGGGGGAAGGATCGGCTAGGCCGTGTGCTTGGGGCTGCAGGTACCAAGTTATGTGGTGCGGGGGCAAGTAGGGTCATGCTTACGAGGCCGGGTCCAACACGCGTCCCCCCCAGCTGAAAGCCGGAGAGAACTGCCCATCATCTTGGGGGGTTCTCTTCGCTGAGGCGGAAGAACCGGGAGAGGCCGTCAGCGTTGGCGTGGTCCGTGCCAGGGCGATGTTCTACGGTGAAATCCATCCCCTGGAGGGAGATTGACCACCGCAGTAGCTTGGGGTTTTCTCCTCGCATCTGCATGAGCCATCGCAAGGGCCGATGGTCGGTTTGGACTTTGAAATGGGTGCCGAACAGGTAGGGGCGTAGTTTCTTGAGTGCCCAGACCACGGCAAAGGCTTCGCGCTCAATGGTGCTCCATCTCTGTTCTCTGGGCAACAGCCGCCGGCTGAGGAAGGCGATGGGCTGGTCTAGGCCTTGGTCATTCACCTGGGACAGGACGGCCCCAATGCCATGCTCGGAGGCGTCGGTTTGGACTACAAACTCTTTGGAGTAGTCGGGAGCCTGGAGGACGGGGGCAGTACACATGGCCTTCTTTAGGGCATCGAACGCCTCCTGGCAGGCAGTCGTCCACTGCACCTTCTTTGGCTGTTTTTTGGATGTGAGTTCTGTGAGGGGGCCGACGAGGCTGCCATACCCCCGGATGAATCTTCGGTAGTAGCCAGTGAGGCCCAGAAAGGCTCGGATCTCCGTTTGGGTGGTGGGTGGTTCCCAGGCCAAGATGGCGTCGATCTTCGGCTGTAGGGGGGCGACCCGGCCGCTCCCGACCTGGTGCCCTAGGTAGACTACTGATCCTTGCCCAATCTGGCACTTGCTGGCTTTTACTGTGAGGCCTGCCTGGCGCAGGGCGTTTAGCACCTTCCGGAGGTGCTGGAGGTGCTCACTCCATTCGGAACTGAAAACGGCGATGTCGTCTAGATAGGCCGCGCTGAACTGTTCCAGCCCGGCCAGGACTCTGTTCACCAGTCGCTGGAAGGTGGCCGGGGCATTTTTCATTCCGAAAGGCATTACGCGGAAGCGGTAGTGCCCATCTGGGGTGGAGAAGGCGGACCGCTCCTTGGCTCCCTCGGTGAGCGCAATCTGCCAGTATCCGCAGGTGAGGTCGAAAGTGCTGAGGAACCGGGCTGCCTCGAGTCGGTCAATGAGCTCATCGGCCCGTGGAATGGGGTGGGCATCGGCTCGGGTGACGTCATTGAGCCACCGGTAGTCCACGCAGAATTGGAGCTCGGGGGCGACACCGGGGGCCGCTGCCTTCGGGACCAGGACCACGGGGCTGGCCCAGGGGCTGTCAGATGGCTCGATCACCCCCATGGTCAACATCTTGGAGACTTCAGCTTGAATGCAGGACCGGACCCGGTCAGGGACCCGGTATGCACGGTGCTTCACCGGCGGGCTGTCCCCGGTGTCCACGTCATGGACACACCAGTCGGTGACTCGGGGGATCAGGGAGAAGAGGTCAGAAAATTGTCCTAGGAGCTGGCGGCAGTCCTCTTGTTGCTGGGCAGTGAGGGTTGGTGAGAGGTTCACTCCTTCCACGGAGCCATCCTGCTCCTTGACACACAGGAGGTCCGGGAGGGGATCGGACTCATCTTCGGCCCCGTCATCGGTGGCCAGCAGGAGGCTCAGTTCTGTCCGCACGAAGTGAGGCTTGAGGCGGTTCACGTGAAGGACCCGAAGGGGATCCCGAGGCGACTGGACGTCCACCAAGTATGTGACTTGACTCTTCCGCTCAATCACTTTGTAGGGCCCGGTCCACCTGTCCTGGAGGGCGCCTGGCTTCACGGGGGCCATGACCCATACTTGCTGGCCCGGCTGGAACTCGACCAGAGTGGCATTCTGGTCGTACCAGCGCTTCATCTCTTCTTGGCTTGCCTCTAGGTTGGCCTCGGCCAGTGCTCGGAACTTCCTGGTCTGGTTCCGGAGGGTCAGAACATATTGGAACACATCTCGTGGGGTGGTCTGGGGTGCTGCCTCCCACCCTTCCTTAACCAAACTGAGGGGACCTCGGACGGGGTGTCCATAGAGCAACTCAAACGGGCTGAACCCTAGGGACTTCTGGGGGACTTCTCGGTAAGCGAACAAGAGGCAGGGGAGCAGGACGTCCCACTTACGCCGGAGGGGTTCTTCTAGGCCGATGATCATCCCTTTCAGAGTCCTGTTAAACCTCTCTACTAGGCCGTTCCCTTGGGGATGGTACGGGGTGGTGAACTTATAGGACACTCCACATTGTTGCCACAGGGACGTCATGTACTTCGAGATAAAATTAGTGCCGCGATCGCTCACGGCCTCGCGAGGAAAACCCACCCGGGAAAAGATTCCCATCAGGGCCCGGCCCACCACGGGGCCGTGACGGTTCGTAGGGGGATTGCCTCAGGATAGCGGGTGGCGTGATCCACTAGGACCAGGATAAACCGGTGACCTTGGAAGGTGGGGGTGTCCAGGGGCCCCACGATGTCGATCCCGACTCGTTCGAAGGGGGTACTGACGACCGGGAAGGGTTGGAGGGGAGCCTTGTGCTTCCCCCCACTCTTCCCACTAGCTTGGCACGTGGGACAGGACTTGCAGTGGGCTTCTACGGCTGCTCTCATTCTAGGCCAGTAAAAATGGGTCACGAGATGGCTGTAGGTCTTGTCTTGACCCAGGTGGCCGGCGAGGGGGACGTCGTGGGCTAAGCCCAGGAGGAAGTCTCGGAAGCGGAGGGGTACCACCAGCACCCGTCCGGATCCCAGCTCCACCGACTTCTGCTCACTGTACAAAATGCTATTCTCCCAATAAACTCGGTGCGTTCCGGTTTGGTCGCCTGCGGCTTGGCCCTCGGCCTGGCGCCGCAGTCCGACCAGGGAAGGACAAGTGGCTTGCTCCCGGCAAAATTCCTCCCGGGTGGGCCCGCCCTCGTGGCGCCATTGGGCCAATTCGGGTAGATCGCCTAACTCGGGGACCGGGGCGGTGTCGGACGGTGAGGGTTCGTCGCTGGCGACTGACCCTTCCGATGGGGGGACGGGAGGACCCTCGGCGGTTACTGTTCTGACTTCTTCGGTCGGGGCGTTTTCGACTTCTCCCAGTGTGGTGAGTCGAGCTGACATAGATCGGGTGGTGGCGCACACCCACTCGGGGAGTCCCATCATTCCTAGGTGGGCCTTGCGCTCGACGTGCTTCCAGGGAGAACTCTCCAGGTCGTTCCCTAAGAGGCAGTCGACCGGCTGGGAGGTTCTTACGGCAACCCTTAGTTTACCTGTCACCCCACCCCACTCAAACGGCACCAGGGCTACCTGACACATACTCTCTCTATTATCTGCGGAAATCACCGGGCAAAAGACGTTGGGGAGGATCTGCTCCTCGGGGACTAAGTGCCTGAGGACACCGGTGATGCTGGCCCCGGTGTCCCGCAGGGCCTCTATTTGGTGGCCATTGATCTTGACGAGCTGCCCGTATTTCTTCGTGTTGGAGGGCAGGAGGCTACCAGGGACCATCTCTCTATCTCCCAGGGATACTAGGGCCATAGCTGCGGGTTCCCACTCTCCGGTTTCCTCAACCTCCTCCCCCAGAGCTACGTTGGCTATCTGTCTCGCAGGGGTGATTTGGATGGCCAAGGGGCACTCTGGGTCATTGGCGTAGTGCCCGGGCTTCTGGCAACGAAAACAAGTGACGGTTACCCGGTGTCCCCGTCTCCCGGGGGGTCCGGTTACTGGTGGGGGGGCGCTGCGAAAGGTGGAGGTTGGGTCTTTGGGGGCTAGGCTGGGACTCTCGCTGCCCTCCCTGATTCCCTCCTCCTCTCTGGCGGGGTGGTCCCTGACTGGCTCGGGGGTATTCTCCTACCATGACCCGGGGGACCCGGGTGTTGGTCCAGCGGTCTGCTTCCACAGCCAGCTTCCTGGGATCGGTGAGTTTGCTGTCAAGCAGATGCTGGCGTAGTTCCACAAAGCAGTTCGCAGCCAGGTGTTCCCACAACATGAGGTCGGTGAGTTCCTCAAGGGTGGTGACTTTGCTGCCCTTGATCCACCCATCGAAGGCTCGACTGAAAAAGCTTACATACTCCACCCAGGTGGTGCCCGGGATTTTCCTGCAGTCCCGGAATCGCTGACAGTACATCTCGGGGGTGAGGCCGTACCTTGTGAGTAGAGCCTCTTTCATGTGGCTGTAGGAGGTCTGCAGAGAGATGGGTAGATCGAGCAGGGTGTCTCTTCCTTCGCTCAGAAACCGTCCCCACAACCCTGCCCCCCAGTCCTTCTGCGGGATCCGATGGGAGGTCATGGCGACCTCGTAGGCCCTGAACCATTGTTGAATGTCATCGTTTTTATAATATTCTTTGACCACGTCCTTGGGGATGTGGACCTTCTGCTCCGCTGGGGAGGCCGCCTCTCGGTTTCCCGGGGGCCTCCCTTCCTCGCTTTTGGCCAAGAGCTCGATTTCCTTCAAGCTGCGTTCGTGCTCTAGTTGGAGCTTCCTTCCTTCGTGTTCCCGTTGGAGCTTCTTCTCTTCTAGCTCGCCTTGCACGCGCATTTGCTCTACTGCTAGCTTTTTTTCCGCTAACTTCAATTCGCCTTCGATTTTGAGTTTGGCTAACTCGAGTTCGTGATTGCGGCTTCTCTCTCTGTCCGCGAGTTCTTCCGGGGATAGGCCCCCGTCTGGTACGATGCCTCGCACCTGATTGCTGCTGCTTTCGCCTTGGGGGGGTTCGGCTTCGTCGGGGCGCACCCCCGTGCCTTCTGGGCGGGAGGCCCCGGCATCCACCTAAGCTTTCAGTGCTTTCTGCAAATCTTCTTTGGTGTTGAGACCGGTGGTAGCGATTTTAAGTTCTTTGCAGAATTGCTTTAGTTCTTTGTGCGTGTATTCTTCTAGTTGTTCCACCTGGAACACCCTGTTGGCGTTGGTTTCTGCGGGGCTCATGGCGCTTCCTTCTGCCATCTTTGTCGGTAGTGCGTCCGTCGTTCACGGTACGATCTCTAGGTGATGGGCCCGAATCCCACCGCTGCCACCAATGTTAGACGGCGACCTCAGAGGAGCCCGGAAAGGGGTCCTGACTACCCTGAGACCCACCCTCAAAGCATCGTAGCCGGGCACTGGCGGGAGACTCCTCAGGGGGAGGAATCTCGTATCTAGGATCGTACTTCTGGCACCACACGACACAGAAACACCACACCGTGCGTTCTAAGGAATCAATCTTTATTAATCAGGTTAACACTGCAAATATGTACAAGGAGAGCGCGGGCTCAATGAGTCTCGGAAGGGATAGGGGGTAGCGGGACAGTCTCTGGTGAAGGTTCAAGGCAGGGACGTATCCGGCGCACAGCTCACAATCCTCGAGCTGGGGGATAGGCTTGTTGTAGTTGGGATCCGGCGGGACCGTGGGAGTCTGTGGAAGCCGCGAGTCACTCAGCGGGCTCAAGTACAAGTTCGGAGGTCTTACGATCTTCAGGGAGCCGCGAGTCACTCAGCAGGGCTCAGGTACAAGTTCGGAGGTCTTACGATCTTCAGGGAGCCGCGAGTCACTCAGCAGGGCTCAGGTACAAGTTCGGAGGTCTTACGATCTTCAGGGAGCCGCGAGTCACTCAGCAGGGCTCAGGTACAAGTTCGGAGGTCTTACGATCTTCAGGGAGCCGCGAGTCACTCAGCAGGGCTCAGGTGGTTCTAAGTTCCAGGAGCCGCGACCGCGTCAGCAGGCTCTCGTTGTTCCAGCGTCGAATCTGCCGGACAGCCCCAGAGCACCCCTTGTTATAGGTCGACCCCTCTTTGATGTCCGGAGTCTGTCCAGGCAGGGGTCTTGTCACCTGGGGGTTGCTTGTCGAGGTTTCCTGCCATTGTCTTTTGATCCTTTCAGGGCCGGGTCGGGAGGAGTCCCAGACACCCAGCAGGTATGGAGCCAGCCCTGGAGTGGCGCCGCTAGGCCCGGGTCGCGCTGGGGCCGGGCGGCCATCTTGGTGCCTGAAGTGGGCATGCGGGCCCGGGGTGGCCGAAAGGAGAGAGGCCATGGACGAGGATGCCCGGGTCGGGTGCATGTATTCTGGGGGGAAGGATCGGCTAGGCTGTGTGCTTGGGGCTGCAGGTACCAAGTTATGTGGTGCGGGGGCAAGTAGGGCCATGCTTACGAGGCCGGGTCCAACACTCCCTATGTTTCATGTTGAGAGAACTGATCTCTTGCGGAAGGCAACAGGTGGAGAACATCTTCTCTAGCTTAGGTATAACTTCTAATTCTGGATATTTACTAAAATCGACATGTTGGTTTCCTAGGAAAGGGGCAAAACCAGCACTCAATCTTGTTAACTGAGATGTTGGGGCATCCCGGGACTAAATTGGAGCCAGAACATCTGGCCCTGCTGCCTGACATGACAGTCAGTCACCATTCTCTCCACAAGAGCTTCTAGATCAGGAAACCATACTTCTTTTAGAGATTTCTTTTTGTTTTATTTGTTAGTTTAAAACTACCCACAACGGACGGGGGAAGGTAGGAAACGAAGAAGGAGAGAAGGAAGAAAAAGGAGAAAAAAGAAGAAAAAAAATTGATATAGACCTTGAACCTGTAGGCCACAATGCCTTCACCATTCTCTACCCGCCCAACTTCTCCGAAAATGCTACAAAGAAGTTCAAGCACAGGTTTATGATGAACCATCCTGAGACTCTCGTTTTAGACCCATACTTCTGCATTAACAAAGGCATTATTTCCAACGACCTTATCTTCCACATAAAAAAGTGCCCAATGGAGAAATACCTTCTACGCTTTGCTCTGAATATCCAAAACAAAGAAAACCCCGCATGCCCTCAAATTGTCGGTTACCGCCTCTGACCTATGCCCAGCGAATGCCACCATTACTATCTACAACAATGGTAATATTCTTATACAAGCCTCCAACGCTAATCTCGATACCATAGACAGGTTCTTCCTACTCTCAAGAAAGCAGTAAACAGTAAGAATAGCACACTCACCGCACCCTCTCACACTCATGATCTAGATGCCACCCTAACGCTTCTTCAAAATACCACATCAAACTCTCCCAATCTGACAAATGTCGTCACCGACATTGTGTCCATTTCCCCAGACAAGTCTGATCCAAATACACATGGGTCCCCTGGCGCAGGTGAGATTGGGCTGCACTTAGCTACCAAATTCAGCAGTGCAGAAACCCCCAGTAATCCCTACCACCCAGTCCTATTGGTGGCTGCCTCACCTGGATCCCCCAGCCCAGAAGAGACAGGGTTAGGCTTTGCTACTGATCTCATCATGACAGACGCACCACCGTTATCCCTGTCGTCCGCGCGGGATGGCACCAAACGGGATGCCACCAACACCGACCTTCTCTCCCCCCTTTCATCCAAAGCAGATTGCATAGATCCCCCTCCCCCACTGTCCTCCTCGATATCTGAGAGGACCCTTACACCCGCTACACTCATCCCACCATCCAATCACAGCGCACAATGGCTATTCCCCAACCTCACGAGGCAGCCCCTTTCCGGCTGCCTCGTCTATATACCACACCACTCATTGACGTGGACCCCACAACAAACCTCCCGATTCAGCTTCCTGCATCAACCCCAAATGAAGTTCTTCCAAAGCAAATGGAGAGCGTGATCATTTAAACAGACACTACCAGCGGATCGCCCTCCATAACTGATCATACACCCATACCTACTACCTACTTTACCAACTCCGCCTGGATCATTTGAATCAATGAGTTAGCCACTGGCCTATCCCTTCTCAAGGGCGAGATGCATAACCTATCTACTATCACTAAAGAACTTCTTAACACACATAGAGCCACCAACGACACCGTGAACCAAATCAGTCTCCAAACGAGAAATTGCATCCCCACGAAGGCACACACCGAGAACACTAGTCAGAATAACCAAATCAATGTCCAACCTAGTAGACACATATCCAAGTTCACACACCCCAAAAACACTAATCCGGGTAGTTTACCATCCCCATCTTGGTCAAGGAGGGCAAATGATGAACTATCAGACAGAGACATAGACAACCTCCTCACATTCTATGCCCGGGCAACAGATAACAGTAAGTCGCAATATGGCGTCATTCAATCCATTGTAACCAATCCCCTCAGAGAACCGACTCTCAACAACAGATCCGTAAATGGAGACAACCTCACAAATATCAAAATAGAACAGATTACCCTACACCACTCTATTAACAAGTTCAAGTGTGGGCTCATTAATTGCAAATCTGTTAGCAAACATGCTCCTGACACATCAACCTCATTTTAGAGAATGATTTAGATATTATGGTCCTCACAGAAACATGGCTAAATAGTTCCTCCTCGCCCATCCTTGACTTACTGGTTCCTCCTACCCATGACCTAATCCGACTATACAGAGTCAGGAAACTCGGGGGAGGGGTAGCCTGCATTTATCGTAAATCAATCTCAGTCAAGCAAGCAGTCTCCATAGGTCTATCCTCCTGTGACTATCTATGTACTAATATCTCTGATGCTAAGCACATCACCAGCAAGCTTCACATATTCTACCACCCCCCAGGCGATAACTTGACTTGTATCGATGAGATAATGGAGGTCATGGCATCCAACGCCAACTCTCAAGTACTTCCGATTTTCTTGGGTGACTTTAATCTCCACTGGAACAACGCAAACAATCATATGGTAGGCTGTCTTAAAGAGTTTCTGTCAGAACAGGAGCTATCTCAATTCTGTGACAGCCCAACTCACAACAAGGGAGAGACACTGGACCTCATCATTGCAAAAACAAACATCGTCCTACTTGAATCCATCACCCCATGCGATTGGTCTGATCATTATTGCATCCTCTTCTCCATCAATATCGAAGTTACTCAAAAAAGGGGCCAACCCTCAAAAACAAGACAATGGAAAAGGAACTAACAAAACATAACTCCGCCCTGACCCACATGAAGGACATGACTGATGTCCATGACCTCACAACATTCTATAATTCCACTTTACTCGAAATCCTGGACTCTACAGCGCCCCTCCAAGAAAAAAAACGTCTCCTCCAAAATCTCCAAACCTTGGTTCAATGAGACCCTGAACTTGGAACGACGCCATCTTAGAGTTGCAGAGCATCTATGGAAATCTGCTCCTACCACTGATAACCTTAATCACCTGAGAAGGTTAAGGAGCCCATACAACAGGAAGATTCTTAAGGCAAAGGCAGATTTCTTCAGAACCCAGCTGAACCAAGCTATCAACCGGCCAAAAAAACTCTTTGAAATCGTCAAGCAACAATCATGCAATACGACTAACTCTAAGGAACTAAATGACTTGGCCACACCTACCTGTGATGTGCTTGCCAGTTTCTTCCACGAAAAGACTAAGACCATTGAACTAGACATCCAATCCAAGAAGGCGCTCCCACAATCTATGGCCCAAGAAACTAAATGTGGCACTCTATTCAAAGTCCATTTTAATACTCCAGGGGAAGTCACAACAAGCATTTACAATGCAATGGTCTCGGCATTGTTAAATTTAGAGCTATTGGCATTGCTCATGACATTATTTTTGTTTATGTTTTTGTTTTTAAAACATTTAACCCCTTCGATGCTCATGACGGAACGGTTCCGTCATGAGCATCGGTTGGGCTGTGCTCATGACGGAACCGTTCCGTCATGAGGACAGCCCCCGGGGGAAGCGCTGGCGCTCCCCCCCTTGTGCAGCGATCTTGCCCCCCTTTACGGGGGTGGCAGCGGAAGAGCTTCCGCTGCCACCCCCGAGCCCCCCCGAGCCCCCCCACGCTTTCTGATGACGTCAGCGCGCACAGCGCGCGCCGGCGTCATCAGGAAGCGTTGGACGCGCTGGAATCCATTTCTTCCAGCGCGTCCAAGGGAGCAGAGGTAGGTTTTGTTGTCCGGTGGGGGCCGCGGCGGTGAAATTTGTAGTATTGAGGCATCGGGGGAGAGGAAAGAGTATTTCCTCTCCCCCGATGTCTCAATACAGGGCATTCCTGCTCCACGATTGCGCACAGCGTCGCGATCGTGGAGTAGGGATGCCCCACTAGACACCAGGGATTTGTTTTTTCGAATTTGGGAAGCGACCCCTTAGGCAAGGGTCGCTTCCTTGGGGGAAAAATTTGTCGAAGTCTTTTCTGCCCCCCCTGGGGGCAGATCGGTCCGCTTTCTGCGCGTTTCTGCCCCCAGGGGGGGCAGAAAAGCCCACTAGACACCAGGGATGTCGTTTATGCTATGTAGGAAGCGACCCCTTAGGCAAGGGTCGCTTCCTTGGGGGCAACATTTTTGGAAGTCTTTTCTGCCCCCCCTGGGGGCAGATCGGTCCGCTTTCTGCGCGTTTCTGCCCCCAGGAGGGGCAGAAAAGCCCACTAGACACCAGGGATGTCGTTTATGCTATGTAGGAAGCGACCCCTTAGGCAAGGGTCGCTTCCTTGGGGGGCCCAATAATTTGAAGACTTTTCTGCCCCCCCTGGGGGCAGATCAGTCTTCTTTCTGCCCGTTTCTGCCCCCAGGGGGGGCAGAAAAGCCCACTAGACACCAGGGATGTCTTTTTCTTTATGTAGGAAGCGACCCCTTGGGCAAGGGTCGCTTCCTTTGCGGCCTAATTATTTAGAATACTTTTCTGCCCCCCCTGGGGGCAGATTGGTCGTCTTTCTGTCCGTTTCTGCTCCTAGGGGGGGGGGGGGCAGAAAAGCCCACTAGACACCAGGGATATAAATATTATTGTAGGAAGCGACCCCTTGGGCAAGGGTCGCTTCCTTGGGCCCCTAAATTTTTTGAAGACTTTTCTGCCCCCTCTGGGGGCAGATCGGTTTCATTTTTTTGCCGTTTCTGCTCCCATTGGGGGCAGAAAAGCCCACTAGACACCAGGGAATTAGTTCAATTAGAAATAGAAGTGACCCCTCGCTTCCAGGGTGCAATTTGTTATATGTATTTGGCTCACCCGCCCCGGGACTGAATAGCCTTTTTTTTCCTGCTGTTTTCTGCCTGACCTGGCACACAAACCGATTGACCATTTGGGTAGTGACATGGCATGTTATAATGTTTATTGTTATATTTTTTGTGATTTCCAATTGTAATGTTTTTTTTGTTTACTTTTTTGTTCTAGGTGAAGGCTTTTCTTCTGTTCACGTTGACGTTTTGGTTCTGGTGGTTTTGCTGTTTGTGTAGTTTGGTAAGAGACTGTTTTTTTGTACAATGCAAATGTGTTTGATTTCTCTGCCTGTTTTTTTTTGCAAATGGTGTAATAATAGCAGTATGTTTGGTTTTTGAGTGTCAAAAACTTTTTGCATTGGTGCTCGATGTGTATTTTGTTGTCTTGTGAGTAATTTGTTTTTTTTTCTTCTTTCTAGTTTGATATCGTTGGTCTTTGCTGTGTCACTGCAGAGTTTGTTTCTGGTGAGTGCAGCTGTCTCTTTTGATTTTGGATTGTATAGTTTTTGAGTACATTGATCTTATTGATATAAGGTACACATTTCTTTACTTACTTGGTTTGCACATTGTTGGTTGTTGTTGACTTGTTTGTGCAGTCTTCTATCTTAGTAGGTATAATGGCTAGCCGCAGGATGACTGCTCAGCAGGTTGTTGGTTTGCTGTTTGAGTCTTCCTCTGATATTGGGTCAGAGACTGACTCTGCTTCTGAGGGAGAGGGGGCAGGGGACGATTCTGGCAGTGAGTTTTCTCTCCGTATGGGGTCATCGGATGATGAAGATACTCTTAGTGCGGATGAAGTGCCTGTGTTAGAGGAGGAGACTGATGTGCCGATAGTGCGGCAAGAGGCATCTGGGCTGCAGCCTGCGGCTGCAAGGCTTCCCGTTGGTGTAGTGCGGCAAGAGACATCTGGGCTGCAGGCTGGGACTGCAAGGCTTCCCGTTGGTGTAGTGCGGCAAGAGGCATCTGGGCTGCAGGCTGGGGCTGCAAGCCTTTCCGTTGGTGTAGTGCGGCAAGAGACATCTGGGCTGCAGGCTGGGGCTGCAAGTCTTCCCGTTGAAAGTGATGACCTCTGGGTTGCCCCTGGCATGGTGCAGCCGGAATTTCCAGAGTTTACTGGTGTTCCAGGGTCTAGAGTGAATACTGATAACTTTTTGCCTGTAAATTTTTTTCAGTTGTTTATGGACGATGTGTTTTTGGCAGAGATTGTTGAGCAGACTAATTTGTATGCCGAACAGTTTTTGAGGGACAACAGTGCCAGTCTTAAGCCACACTCTAGAGCTACCCGGTGGACTCCCACAAATGTTGAAGAGATGAAGAAGTTCTTGGGTTTAACTTTTTTGATGGGCTTGCTAAGGAAGCCATCATTGGCTTCATATTGGTCTAGCAGTCCCTTGATGGCAACGTCTATTTTTCCGGCAGTCATGAGTCGTGACAGGTATTTGCTTCTGCTTCGGATGATGCACTTTGTTGATAATGGTTTAGCGTTGCCACGAGATCACCCTGATTGTGACCGTCTTTTTAAGATTAGGCCTGTCCTTGATCACTTTGTTGATCGATTTTCTGAGATTTATGCCCCTGGTAGAGAAATTGCAGTGGATGAGTCTTTGGTGTTGTTCAAGGGCCGCTTGGTTTTTAGGCAATACATTCCTAGTAAGAGGGCACGCTATGGAATAAAGCTGTATATGCTGTGTGACAGTAGGACTGGATATGTCTCTAATTTCAGGGTGTACACCGGTAAGGAATCTAGGTTTAACCTCCCTGGTTGTCCGTCCACTTTTGGAGTGACTGAGAAAATTGTTTGGGAACTTGGTAGAGGATTTTTTAACAAAGGCCACCATTTATATGTAGATAACTTCTACACTGGTGTGCGGTTGTTCAGGGAATTGGCCAAAGTGGACACTTTTGCTTGTGGCACAGTCCGCTGTAACCGTAAAGGTTTTCCGAAAGAACTTGTTTGTCAAAAGCTTGTGCGGGGACAGTGCAGTGCGTTGCGTTGCCAGGAGCTTCTTGCTGTGAAGTTTACAGACAGGAGAGATGTCTACATGCTGACTTCCATCCATGATGAAAGCACTGCACCTGTGACTGTTTGGGGTCAGGTCGCTGAAGCGCGCAAACCTGTATGCGTTTTAGACTATAATAGGCACATGGGTGGTGTTGACAGAGTAGATCAGAGGTTGGAACCTTACACTGCTCTTCGTAAGGCTTACATTTGGTACAAGAAGTTGGCTATCCATCTTTTCCACTTGGCAATGTTTAATGCTTTTGTTGTGTTCCAGGATTCTTGCCCTGAGTCAAAGATGACTTTTGCTAAGTTTCAGGAGTCTGTAATAGGCAGCCTTGTTGTAGTGGAACAGGCAAGTGTTCCTAGAGTTGGACTGGTGGAGGATGTTGCTAGATTGAAAGAACGCCACTTTCCAGATCACATTCCTCCCACACCCGCAAAAGATTTTCCCAGTAGGAGATGTAGAGTCTGTTGGCGAAGAGGTTTGCGGAAGGAGAGTCGTATGTACTGCCCCGATTGTCCCTCTCATCCTGCACTGTGTCTCTCTGCTTGTTTCCGAGCGTACCACACGCGTAAAAATTTCTGGGGAGATTCATGAGTGGTAAAGTGAACTGCCTGGTCTGTATTCTTTGGAAAATATGATTCTGTTTCAAGGTTGGTGTTAGTGCAATGTATTTAGTTGCTGATTTTCTGTTAGAAGATTTGTATCTATTTGCAATTTGTTTGTGTTTTTATTTTTTTCTAAAAAAATCCAAAATGTGATGGCGGTGTGTGTAGGCTTGCGCTTGGCTGTTGGTGTGTGTGGACTGGCACTTGGTTGGTGGTGTGCGTGGAATGGTGCTTGGCTGACGGTGTGCGTGGACTGGCGGTGTGCATGGACTGGCGGTGTGCGTGGACTGGTGCGTGGCTGGTGGTGTGCGTGGAATGGTGCTTGGCTGGCGGTGTGCGTGGAATGGTGCTTGGCTGGTGGTGTGCGTGGAATGGTGCTTGGCTGGCGGTGTGCGTGGACTGGTACTTGGCTGGCGGTGTGTGTGGACTGGTGGTGTGTGCGGACTGGTGTTTGGCTGGTGGTGTCCGTGGACTGGAGCTTGGCTGGTGGTGTCCGTGGACTGGAGCTTGTCTGGTGGTGTGTGTGGACTGGAGCTTGGCTGGCAGTGTGCGTGGAATGGTGCTTGGCTGGCGGTGTGCGTGGACTGGTACTTGGCTGGCGGTGTGCGTGGACTGGTGGTGTGTGCGGACTGGTGCTTGTCTGGTGGTGTCCGTGGACTGGAGCTTGGCTGGCGGTGTAGGTGGATTGGCGATTGGCTGCCGGTGTGCCTGGACTGACGATTGGATGGCGGTGTGCCTGGACTGGCGCTTGGCTAGCGGTGTGCGTGGACTGGCGTTTGGCTAGCGGTGTGTGTCGACTGGTGCTTGGCTGGCTGTGTGTGAGTAGTGACTTTCTGCTGGTCACTACACACACTGCTAGCTGAGTGCCACTCCACGCAATCCTTCAGCCTGTGTAGTTGCTGTGTCTGGATTGTGGGCGTGTGAAAGTGATGGGCCCTTGAATGGCGCTGTGTGCTGGTGTGAGTTTTGTTATGTGATGGGCCCGCGGCTGGCGGTGTGAATGGTTTTGTATGTCTCACACGTATGAAAGGTGTATGAATGGCCTGTAAAGAGGTTGGTGCCTTGTCGTGGCTTTACAGCTCACGAGCTGTGAGTCAATGGTTCAGTTTCTTGCCCTTTCAATTATTACCAGTGCATTTCATGTTTTGTGAAATCACTTGGTAATACAATTTTATCTACTGAACCATCACTCACCCTCGTGCCAAATCCAACCAGTATGTGTGTGTGCTTGCGGGTTAGATGACTGTGCAGTAATATTTGTCTTTCTGAAGCAGGGTGTACCTTGTCCCTTTTTGGTGATTTTTGTACTGTGTTGCTTTTGTACCTGGTGGTGCGAATGGTCTTGTTTGTATCACGTATGAAAGGTGTGTGAATGGCCTGTAAAGTGGTTGGTGCCTTGACGTGGCTTTACAGCTCACGAGCTGCAAGTCATTGGTTTGGTTTTTTGTGAATTTAATTATTGACAGTGCATTTCATTTTTGTGAAATCTCTTGTTAATAAAATTTAATACACTGAACCATGACTCGCCCTCGTGCCAAATCCAACCAGTATGTGTGTGTGTTTGAGGAATAGATGGTTGTGCAGGAATCTTTATCTTTAGTTTCTCTGCCAAGGTACACTTTCCATGTAAGAATAACCCACCAACTGTAGATATTGTCGAAAACCCTTGGGAGTTCATGGTGATGTCTCTCTAGTGATTTGAAAAATATTTTTTATCCCCATTGTCCTGTAAACCTCAAATTGTCTGCCACATTTTCTTTGCAGTATTATTCCTAAATTCTCACGCTGTAGTAACAATAGTTAATCTGGTTTTGCAAGGGGGGTTACTTTGGTTTTTTGCCCAGGGCTCGGCGTCCATCTAGGGAAACCTTTCAAACCCACACATTTCTGAAAACTAGACACCCGGCGGCTTCCAGGGAGGTATGGCTTGCGTGGATCCCCCAACGTTTCCTTACCCAGAATCCCCTGCAAACCTACATTTTTGCCCAAAAAATCACTTTTTTCACACATTTTGGGGTGGGAAAGTAGTGGCATCACCGGGCTCACACAAATTTACCACCACCCAGCGTTCCCCCAGGTCTCCCGGTAAAAATGGTGCCTCACTTGTGTGGGAGGCCCAAGTACCCGCGGCAGGCAAGGACAACAAACGTAGTGAGGCGACATCAAGATGGCCTATCGCCAAACCACCTGGTTTTTCAAGGGGGGTCACTTTGGTTTTTGGCCCGGTGCGCGGCGGCCATCTAGGGAAACCTACCAAACCCAGGCATTTTTGAAAACTAGACACCCGGCGGCTTCCAGGGAGGTATGGCTTGCGTGGATCCCCTAACGTTTCCTTACCCAGAATCCCCTGCAAACCTCATTTTTTGCTCAAAAAATCACTTTTTTCACACATTTTGGGGTGGGAAAGTAGTGGCATCACCGGGCTCACACAAATTTACCACCACCCAGCGTTCCCCCAGGTCTCCCGGTAAAAATGGTGCCTCACTTGTGTGGGAGGCCCAAGTACCCGCGGCAGGCAAGGACAACAAACGTAGTGAGGCGACATCAAGATGGCCTATCGCCAAACCACCTGGTTTTTCAAGGGGGGTCACTTTGGTTTTTGGCCCGGTGCGCGGCGGCCATCTAGGGAAACCTACCAAACCCAGGCATTTTTGAAAACTAGACACCCGGCGGCTTCCAGGGAGGTATGGCTTGCGTGGATCCCCCAACGTTTCCTTACCCAGAATCCCCTGCAAACCTCATTTTTTGCTCAAAAAATCACTTTTTTCACACATTTTGGGGTGGGAAAGTAGTGGCATCACCGGGCTCACACAAATTTACCACCACCCAGCGTTCCCCCAGGTCTCCCGGTAAAAATGGTGCCTCACTTGTGTGGGAGGCCCAAGTACCCGCGGCAGGCAAGGGCCCCAAACGTAGTGAGGCGACATCAAAATGGCCCATCGCCAAACCACCTGGTTTTGCAAGGGGGGTCACTTTGGTTTTTGGCCCGGTGCGCGGCGGCCATCTAGGGAAACCTACCAAACCCAGGCATTTTTGAAAACTAGACACCCGGCGGCTTCCAGGGAGGTATGGCTTGCGTGGATCCCCCAACGTTTCCTTACCCAGAATCCCCTGCAAACCTCATTTTTTGCTCAAAAAATCACTTTTTTCACACATTTTGGGGTGGGAAAGTAGTGGCATCACCGGGCTCACACAAATTTACCACCACCCAGCGTTCCCCCAGGTCTCCCGGTAAAAATGGTGCCTCACTTGTGTGGGAGGCCCAAGTACCCGCGGCAGGCAAGGACAGGCAGGGCTAGGGTACAAAATCTCCAGCTAGTCACTTTGCCAAAAAAAGGGTCATTTTTCGCTGCAAAACCACGTTGCGTTTTGCGCCGTTTCCTGTCGCGGGCACTAGGCCGACCCGCACAAGTGAGGTACCATTTTTCTCGTAGGACTTTGGGAAACGCGGGGTGGGTGGAAATTTGTGGATCCACGCAGATTCCAGAACTTTCCATCACAGAAATGTGGGGAAAATGTGTTTTTTTTGTCAATTTTTTACGTTTGCAAGGGATTCTGGGTAACAGACCATGGTGGGAGGCAGTCAAGTCACCCCATCCTGGATTCCCCTGGGTGTCTAGTTTTCAAAAATGTATAGGTTTGCTAGGTTTCCCTAGGTGCCGGCAGGGCTAGGGTACAAAATCTACAGCTAGTCACTTTGCCAAAAAAAGGGTCATTTTTCACTGCAAAACCACGTTGCGTTTTGCGCCGTTTCCTGTCGCGGGCACTAGGCCGACCCGCACAAGTGAGGTACCATTTTTCTCGTAGGACTTTGGGGAACGCGGGGTGGGTGGAAATTTGTGGATCCACGCAGATTCCAGAACTTTCCATCACAGAAATGTGGGGAAAATGTGTTTTTTTTGTCAATTTTTTACGTTTGCAAGGGATTCTGGGTAACAGACCATGGTGGGAGGCAGTCAAGTCACCCCATCCTGGATTCCCCTGGGTGTCTAGTTTTCAAAAATGTATAGGTTTGCTAGGTTTCCCTAGGTGCCGGCAGGGCTAGGGTACAAAATCTACAGCTAGTCACTTTGCCAAAAAAAGGGTCATTTTTCACTGCAAAACCACGTTGCGTTTTGCGCCGTTTCCTGTCGCGGGCACTAGGCCGACCCGCACAAGTGAGGTACCATTTTTCTCGTAGGACTTTGGGGAACGCGGGGTGGGTGGAAATTTGTGGATCCACGCAGATTCCAGAACTTTCCATCACAGAAATGTGGGGAAAATATGTTTTTTTTGTCAATTGTTTACGTTTGCAAGGGATTCTGGGTAACAGACCATGGTGGGAGGCAGTCAAGTCACCCCATCCTGGATTCCCCTGGGTGTCTAGTTTTCAAAAATGTATAGGTTTGCTAGTTTTCCCTAGGTGCCGGCAGGGCTAGGGTACAAAATCTACAGCTAGTCACTTTGCCAAAAAAAGGGTCATTTTTCGCTGCAAAACCACGTTGCGTTTTGCGCCGTTTCCTGTCGCGGGCACTAGGCCGACCCGCACAAGTGAGGTACCATTTTTCTCGTAGGACTTTGGGGAACGCGGGGTGGGTGGAAATTTGTGGATCCACGCAGATTCCAGAACTTTCCATCACAGAAATGTGGGGAAAATATGTTTTTTTTGTCAATTGTTTACGTTTGCAAGGGATTCTGGGTAACAGACCATGGTGGGAGGCAGTCAAGTCACCCCATCCTGGATTCCCCTGGGTGTCTAGTTTTCAAAAATGTATAGGTTTGCTAGTTTTCCCTAGGTGCCGGCAGGGCTAGGGTACAAAATCTACAGCTAGTCACTTTGCCAAAAAAAGGGTCATTTTTCGCTGCAAAACCACGTTGCGTTTTGCGCCGTTTCCTGTCGCGGGCACTAAGCCGACCCGCACAAGTGAGGTACCATTTTTCTCGTAGGACTTTGGGGAACGCGGGGTGGGTGGAAATTTGTGGATCCACGCAGATTCCAGAACTTTCCATCACAGAAATGTTGGGAAAATGTGTTTTTTTTGTCAATTTTTTAGGTTTGCAAGGGATTCTGGGTAACAGACCATGGTGGGAGGCAGTCAAGTCACCCCATCCTGGATTCCCCTGGGTGTCTAGTTTTCAAAATTGTATAGGTTTGCTAGGTTTCCCTAGGTGCCGGCAGGGCTAGGGTACAAAATCTACAGCTAGTCACTTTGCCAAAAAAAGGGTCATTTTTCACTGCAAAACCACGTTGCGTTTTGCGCCGTTTCCTGTCGCGGGCACTAGGCCGACCCGCACAAGTGAGGTACCATTTTTCTCGTAGGACTTTGGGGAACGCGGGGTGGGTAGAAATTTGTGGATCCACGCAGATTCCAGAACTTTCCATCACAGAAATGTGGGGAAAATGTGTTTTTTTTGTCAATTTTTTACGTTTGCAAGGGATTCTGGGTAACAGACCATGGTGGGAGGCAGTCAAGTCACCCCATCCTGGATTCCCCTGGGTGTCTAGTTTTCAAAAATGTATAGGTTTGCTAGGTTTCCCTAGGTGCCGGCAGGGCCAGGGTACAAAATCTACAGCTAGTCACTTTGCCAAAAAAAGGGTCATTTTTCACTGCAAAACCACGTTGCGTTTTGCACCGTTTCCTGTCGCGGGCACTAGGCCGACCCGCACAAGTGAGGTACCATTTTTCTCGTAGGACTTTGGGGAACGCGGGGTGGGTGGAAATTTGTGGATCCACGCAGATTCCAGAACTTTCCATCACAGAAATGTGGGGAAAATGTGTTTTTTTTGTCAATTGTTTACGTTTGCAAGGGATTCTGGGTAACAGACCATGGTGGGAGGCAGTCAAGTCACCCCATCCTGGATTCCCCTGGGTGTCTAGTTTTCAAAAATGTATAGGTTTGCTAGGTTTCCCTAGGTGCCGGCAGGGCTAGGGTACAAAATCTACAGCTAGTCACTTTGCCAAAAAAAGGGTCATTTTTCACTGCAAAACCACGTTGCGTTTTGCGCTGTTTCCTGTCGCGGGCACTAGGCCGACCCGCACAAGTGAGGTACCATTTTTCTCGTAGGACTTTGGGGAACGCGGGGTGGGTGGAAATTTGTGGATCCACGCAGATTCCAGAACTTTCCATCACAGAAATGTGGGGAAAATGTGTTTTTTTTGTCAATTGTTTACGTTTGCAAGGGATTCTGGGTAACAGACCATGGTGGGAGGCAGTCAAGTCACCCCATCCTGGATTCCCCTGGGTGTCTAGTTTTCAAAAATGTATAGGTTTGCTAGTTTTCCCTAGGTGCCGGCAGGGCTAGGGTACAAAATCTACAGCTAGTCACTTTGCCAAAAAAAGGGTCATTTTTCACTGCAAAACCACGTTGCGTTTTGCGCCGTTTCCTGTCGCGGGCACTAGGCTGACCCGCACAAGTGAGGTACCATTTTTCTCGTAGGACTTTGGGGAACGCGGGGTGGGTGGAAATTTGTGGATCCACGCAGATTCCAGAACTTTCCATCACAGAAATGTGGGGAAAATGTGTTTTTTTTGTCAATTTTTTACGTTTGCAAGGGATTCTGGGTAACAGACCATGGTGGGAGGCAGTCAAGTCACCCCATCCTGGATTCCCCTGGGTGTCTAGTTTTCAAAATTGTATAGGTTTGCTAGGTTTCCCTAGGTGCCGGCAGGGCTAGGGTACAAAATCTACAGCTAGTCACTTTGCCAAAAAAAGGGTCATTTTTCACTGCAAAACCACGTTGCGTTTTGCGCCGTTTCCTGTCGCGGGCGCTAGGCCGACCCGCACAAGTGAGGTACCATTTTTCTCGTAGGACTTTGGGGAACGCGGGGTGGGTAGAAATTTGTGGATCCACGCAGATTCCAGAACTTTCCATCACAGAAATGTGGGGAAAATGTGTTTTTTTTGTCAATTTTTTACGTTTGCAAGGGATTCTGGGTAACAGACCATGGTGGGAGGCAGTCAAGTCACCCCATCCTGGATTCCCCTGGGTGTCTAGTTTTCAAAAATGTATAGGTTTGCTAGGTTTCCCTAGGTGCCGGCAGGGCCAGGGTACAAAATCTACAGCTAGTCACTTTGCCAAAAAAAGGGTCATTTTTCACTGCAAAACCACGTTGCGTTTTGCGCTGTTTCCTGTCGCGGGCACTAGGCCGACCCGCACAAGTGAGGTACCATTTTTCTCGTAGGACTTTGGGGAACGCGGGGTGGGTGGAAATTTGTGGATCCACGCAGATTCCAGAACTTTCCATCACAGAAATGTGGGGAAAATGTGTTTTTTTTGTCAATTTTTTACGTTTGCAAGGGATTCTGGGTAACAGACCATGGTGGGAGGCAGTCAAGTCACCCCATCCTGGATTCCCCTGGGTGTCTAGTTTTCAAAAATGTATAGGTTTGCTAGTTTTCCCTAGGTGCCGGCAGGGCTAGGGTACAAAATCTACAGCTAGTCACTTTGCCAAAAAAAGGGTCATTTTTCACTGCAAAACCACGTTGCGTTTTGCGCCGTTTCCTGTCGCGGGCACTAGGCCGACCCGCACAAGTGAGGTACCATTTTTCTCGTAGGACTTTGGGGAACGCGGGGTGGGTGGAAATTTGTGGATCCACGCAGATTCCAGAACTTTCCATCACAGAAATGTGGGGAAAATGTGTTTTTTTTGTCAATTTTTTACGTTTGCAAGGGATTCTGGGTAACAGACCATGGTGGGAGGCAGTCAAGTCACCCCATCCTGGATTCCCCTGGGTGTCTAGTTTTCAAAAATGTATAGGTTTGCTAGGTTTCCCTAGGTGCCGGCAGGGCTAGGGTACAAAATCTACAGCTAGTCACTTTGCCAAAAAAAGGGTCATTTTTCACTGCAAAACCACGTTGCGTTTTGCGCCGTTTCCTGTCGCGGGCACTAGGCCGACCCGCACAAGTGAGGTACCATTTTTCTCATAGGACTTTGGGGAACGCGGGGTGGGTGGAAATTTGTGGATCCACGCAGATTTCAGAACTTTCCATCACAGAAATGTGGGGAAAATGTGTTTTTTTTGTCAATTTTTTACGTTTGCAAGGGATTCTGGGTAACAGACCATGGTGGGAGGCAGTCAAGCCACCCCATCCTGGATTCCACTGGGTGTCTAGTTTTCAAAAATGTATAGGTTTGCTAGGTTTCCCTAGGTGCCGGCAGGGCTAGGGTTCAAAATCTACAGCTAGTCACTTTGCCAAAAAAAGGGTCATTTTGCACTGCAAAACCACGTTGCGTTTTGCACCGTTTCCTGTCGCGGACACTATGCCGACCCGCACAAGTGAGGTACCATTTTTCTCGTAGGACTTTGGGGAACGCGGGGTGGGTGGAAATTTGTGGATCCACGCAGATTCCAGAACTTTCCATCACAGAAATGTGGGGAAAATGTGTTTTTTTTGTCAATTTTTTACGTTTGCAAGGGATTCTGGGTAACAGACCATGGTGGGAGGCAGTCAAGTCACCCCATCCTGGATTCCCCTGGGTGTCTAGTTTTCAAAAATGTATAGGTTTGCTAGTTTTCCCTAGGTGCCGGCAGGGCTAGGGTACAAAATCTACAGCTAGTCACTTTGCCAAAAAAAGGGTCATTTTTCACTGCAAAACCACGTTGCGTTTTGCGCCGTTTCCTGTCGCGGGCACTAGGCTGACCCGCACAAGTGAGGTACCATTTTTCTCGTAGGACTTTGGGGAACGCGGGGTAGGTGGAAATTTGTGGATCCACGCAGATTCCAGAACTTTCCATCACAGAAATGTGGGGAAAATGTGTTTTTTTTGTCAATTTTTTACGTTTGCAAGGGATTCTGGGTAACAGACCATGGTGGGAGGCAGTCAAGTCACCCCATCCTGGATTACCCTGGGTGTCTAGTTTTCAAAATTGTATAGGTTTGCTAGGTTTCCCTAGGTGCCGGCAGGGCTAGGGTACAAAATCTACAGCTAGTCACTTTGCCAAAAAAAGGGTCATTTTTCACTGCAAAACCACGTTGCGTTTTGCGCCGTTTCCTGTCGCGGGCACTAGGCCGACCCGCACAAGTGAGGTACCATTTTTCTCGTAGGACTTTGGGGAACGCGGGGTGGGTAGAAATTTGTGGATCCACGCAGATTCCAGAACTTTCCATCACAGAAATGTGGGGAAAATGTGTTTTTTTTGTCAATTTTTTACGTTTGCAAGGGATTCTGGGTAACAGACCATGGTGGGAGGCAGTCAAGTCACCCCATCCTGGATTCCCCTGGGTGTCTAGTTTTCAAAAATGTATAGGTTTGCTAGGTTTCCCTAGGTGCCGGCAGGGCCAGGGTACAAAATCTACAGCTAGTCACTTTGCCAAAAAAAGGGTCATTTTTCACTGCAAAACCACGTTGCGTTTTGCGCTGTTTCCTGTCGCGGGCACTAGGCCGACCCGCACAAGTGAGGTACCATTTTTCTCGTAGGACTTTGGGGAACGCGGGGTGGGTGGAAATTTGTGGATCCACGCAGATTCCAGAACTTTCCATCACAGAAATGTGGGGAAAATGTGTTTTTTTTGTCAATTTTTTACGTTTGCAAGGGATTCTGGGTAACAGACCATGGTGGGAGGCAGTCAAGTCACCCCATCCTGGATTCCCCTGGGTGTCTAGTTTTCAAAAATGTATAGGTTTGTTAGTTTTCCCTAGGTGCCGGCAGGGCTAGGGTACAAAATCTACAGCTAGTCACTTTGCCAAAAAAAGGGTCATTTTTCACTGCAAAACCACGTTGCGTTTTGCGCCGTTTCCTGTCGCGGGCACTAGGCCGACCCGCACAAGTGAGGTACCATTTTTCTCGTAGGACTTTGGGGAACGCGGGGTGGGTGGAAATTTGTGGATCCACGCAGATTCCAGAACTTTCCATCACAGAAATGTGGGGAAAATGTGTTTTTTTTGTCAATTTTTTACGTTTGCAAGGGATTCTGGGTAACAGACCATGGTGGGAGGCAGTCAAGTCACCCCATCCTGGATTCCCCTGGGTGTCTAGTTTTCAAAAATGTATAGGTTTGCTAGGTTTCCCTAGGTGCCGGCAGGGCTAGGGTACAAAATCTACAGCTAGTCACTTTGCCAAAAAAAGGGTCATTTTTCACTGCAAAACCACGTTGCGTTTTGCGCCGTTTCCTGTCGCGGGCACTAGGCCGACCCGCACAAGTGAGGTACCATTTTTCTCATAGGACTTTGGGGAACGCGGGGTGGGTGGAAATTTGTGGATCCACGCAGATTCCAGAACTTTCCATCACAGAAATGTGGGGAAAATGTGTTTTTTTTGTCCATTTTTTACGTTTGCAAGGGATTCTGGGTAACAGACCATGGTGGGAGGCAGTCAAGTCACCCCATCCTGGATTCCCCTGGGTGTCTAGTTTTCAAAAATGTATAGGTTTGCTAGGTTTCCCTAGGTGCCGGCAGGGCTAGGGTTAAAAAACTACAGCTAGACTCTTTGCAAAAAAAGTGTAAATTTTCAGTGTGAAAATGTGGTGTGTTCACCTTAGGTTTTGAGCCACTTCCTGTCGTGGGCACTATGCCTACCCACACAAGTGAGGTACCATTTTTATCGGGAGACTTAGGGTAGTTCAAATTTGTAAAGCAACTGTTATTACCTATTGATTTTTGATGCATTTCTCCCTTCCAAATGAAAGACATTGTGTAAAAAAAAAGTCATTTTGAAAAATGACCAATAATTGTCATGCAAATATGAGTATTCCCAATTTCGAAAATGTGCAAATATGCACTGTTTCTGAACTCTGTAATTTGTTCCCATTTCAGAAATACATAGGTGACTTTCATACCGATTTTTCCATGTATACATTTTCCCACAATAATTGCTATATACCCGGACCAAAAAAAAAAAACATTACAAAATGCTGCTCATTTTTCTACTCTGGGTTCGTTGGGCTCTTGGTGAACCTACAAGTCCTATATGTCCCCACAACCAGGAAGGTCTCCCGGATGTAACGGTACATTGCTTTCAAAGAGATGTCATAATTCGAAGAAGTTACAGGTAAAAACGTTGACTCAAAAGGCTGCTTTTTTCAACAAATTTTTAATTTTTCCTATATTTGCCTGTAAATTTCTATAAAGAAACCTTGATGGATCTACACAAATGACCCCTTGCTGAATTCAGAATTTTGTCTACTTTTCAAAAATGTATAGCTTTCCAGGATCCATTATTGTTTTTGTACCCATTTCTACCGTTAACTGGAAGGAGGTTGAAAGCACAAAAAATAGCAAAAATAGGGTATGTCCCAGAAAAATGCCAAAACTGTGTAAAAAATGTTGGTTTTCTAACAAAATTCTGTCATTCCCTAAAAGCTGGAGAAATTGTGATTTCAGCCCCACAAACCCTTTTTTGATACCATTTGCAGAGAAAAACCCAGAAGCTTTCATTTGCAGCCCGTTTTTCACATTTTTCACAAAAAAAAAAAAAATTGCTGTATTTTGACTAATTTCTGGGAACCCTCTAGGAGAATCCACAAACCCTGGGTACCTTTAGAATCCCCAAGATGTTGGAAGAAAAGGACGCAAATTTGGCGTGGATACCTAATGTGGTCAAAAAGTTACAGGGGCCTAAGCGCGCACTACCTCAAATAGCCCAAAAAGGGCTTAGCACAGGAGGGGAAAAGGCCTAGCAGCGAAGGGGTTAAAGAAACGGCATTGTTATTTACAATGTCAATAGCTTAATCTCACCAAAACCCCACTGTGACATTGCCAGCCGTAGAGAGAGGCCGTGCTTTACATAAAATACACACTGTGACTGCCAGCCTAAGGGAGAGGCCCCACTTCACAACAAAAACACACTGTGATGCTGCCAGCCTAAGGGAGAGGCCCCACTTCACACCAAAAACACACTGTGACGCTTCCGGCCCCAGAGAGAGGCCGTGCTTTACACCAAATACACACCACGGCAGTGCCAGCTGCAGGGAGAGGCCGTGCTTTACTAAGCCCTTGTACTAGCGGAGATAAAGGTGATTAAAAGTGTCACTGCCTACGTGACGTAGATGTCTCAGACGGGTCGGCGGTGGCTGTCAACCGCTATTTAGAAGGGCGATATATGCAGAAGAAACGTCGAGACGAATACAAACTGGCGCGACAGATATGACCGACAAACCAGTCACAAGTCTCTTAACGATTCGCGAGGACACAAGGGTGGGGCTTGGCAGACTCTACACGAACGTTACAGACCCAGGATTGCTAACCTTCTTTTGCCCCGAAGATCTTGCCGCAAACTAACCCCCCCGACGGTCCAGTACGCAGAGTAAAACTATAAGTGTAAGGGGCGTCGCCGTTAGCGTCACTGAGGAGGAGACTAGGACACACAGAGCCTCCTTGGGCGGGGCCGCCCACGTGATCGCTTTGGCACGATGCCGTATGAAAGGGAGAGGCGGGGTAGCTGTTGTGTTGAGTCTACTGTAACTAATCGGTACTAAAGCGTCATTGAGGTGGGCGCGGTTAAGCGCTTGGTAATAGAGGTTAAGAAAACAGAACGGAAGCGCACTTTTCAAGACTTGTGGTGTGTGTTGTATGTGTAACTAATGTAAGTCCAGGACTTCACTAAAATACCCCACATTTCAGTACATGCAAGACATGGGTGGATAATTATGAAGGTCTGTTATAATATGTATTTAATATATAAGTAACAAAATAAATCATTATCAATGACTGACAAACATATTCAATTTAGTTGATGTAATGACGAGACAACGTGTTTCATTGTTTCTCATGCCCAGCTCTTCGGTCACCTGAGACCACTTAATAGAATGGTTGCCGAAATTCAGCTTTGCAATATGGCGATGTCACTGGCGTATTTATTACCGCTACTATTTCCAAGCCTGGAAGTCTCTATTGCGCGAAATTATTGCAGCGCTTTTCACAAGCACTAATTAAATTGCATAAATTGAAATTCACATATATGGTTTTAGGGCAAGGGGATAGTAAGTGATGTGTTTCTAATCACAGGATCATATAGCGACGCACTCGTCACCCAGTTCAACAAGCACACCACCGCCTTCTCCGAGGCAGAGCATAAATGCCTCGGAGAAACGCAGTGGCGTTTTGGGATTCGGGGGCGTGTTTTGCTTTTATCTCCTCTTGCCATTGGCTGGAGGAGATAATTAGACTTTCTGAAAAAAACACGCCCCCCGATCCGAAAAGGACGGGGCCTAATCGGAATGACGGACCTCTTCTCCAATGGCTGGCCAGCATTCAAGAGGCCAGCCAATGGAGAACAGGGGAGAAGAGGGGCGGGTTCAAGCCCCTCTTCTCCAAGTCATTAAATCTCGGATCGAGACTGCGCAAGCGCAGCCTTCGAGCCGAGACCTAAAAAGGAATATGCTACTTACCAGTATGCATCTGTTCTTGGCATATAGAGCTGCAGAGCCACACACTAGGATAGTAGATCGCCATCTGGTGTTGGGCTCGGATGCTTGCAGGTTGTTGTTGTCTTCGGAAGAAGTCTTTGTGGTCACGAGATAGGTGACTCCTCCCTTGGACGACAGTGCGCATGGGCATCAACTCCATCGTCAGATTGTTTTTCGCCATGATGGGAAATGATGGAGTATGTAGAAAAGAGAGAGATGTCCATGTGTGATGTCTAAGTAAGACAATGCTGGAACAGATACAGGTTCCGGGGAGGTGGGAGGGCGTGTGTGGCTCTGCAGCTCTACATGCCAAGAACAGATGCATACTGGTAAGTAGCATATTTCATTCGAGGCATATGAGCTGCAGATCACACACTAGGATAGACTATATAGCAGTATCTCCCTTAGCGGTGGTCACCTGTATCGGTTGCAGCAGTTTGAAATAAAGTTTTAAGAACAGCCTGTCCCCTAGAAGCTTGTTGCTTTGCTTGCACGTCAACACAATAGTGTTTAGTGAAGGTGTGTGTGGTGGACCATGTGGCTGCCTTACAAATATGTTCTAAGGGAATGTTTCCTAAGAATGCCATGGAAGCCCCTATTTTGCATGTTGAATGCGCTCCAGGGGGAACTGTTAGTGTGCGTTTAGCTTTGTGGTAGCATATTTGGATACATTTAACTATCCACCTAGCTATCCCAGATTTGGAAATGGGGTTGCCTTTATGTGGTGGAGAGAAAGCTACAAACAATTGTTTTGTCTTGCGGAATGATTTGGTTCTGTCAGTGTAGTAAAGAAGGGCTCTTCTAACGTCCAAGGTGTGAAGAGCTCTTTCAGCTACCGAGTCTGGATTTGGGAAGAATACTCGTAACTCTATTGACTGGTTAAGATGGAACGGAGATATGATTTTTGGAAGGAATTTTGTATTTGTCCTAAGAACCACTTTGTTACGGTGTAATTGTAAGAATGGCTCTTGTATGGTTAAAGCCTGGAATTCACTTACCCTTCTGAGGGATGTGATAGCGATAAGGAAAGCTACTTTCCATGTGAGGAACTGTAGTTCGCATTTATGCAGAGGTTCAAAGGGGGGTCCCATGAGCCTGGTAAGAACAATGTTTGGATTCCACACTGGGGAGGGTGGTAATCTGGGAGGAATAATCCTTTTAAGCCCTTCCATGAAGGCTTTAATTGCCGGGACTCTAAAGAGTGACAAGTGTTGTATATTTTGTAAGTATGCTGCTAGACGTATGGATGAGTATGCCAAATTACATCTTTGAAAGTGTAGTAGGTAGCAAATGATGTCCTGGATGGATGCATCCAGTGGGTTTATATCATTGTTAGTGCAGTAAATGGCAAATCTTTTCCATTTTGCAGTGGTAGGTCTTCTGGCTTCTTTTATAATGTTCATGCAGTCTGGTGGCAGGTTGAGGTAACCAAACTCTAGGACTTCAGGAGCCAGATCACCAGATTCAGTTGACCTTGGTCTGGGTGTCTGATTTCTCTATGGTTCTGGGTTAATAAGGAGGGGGAGAGATGCAGTTTTTGGGGTGGAACTATCGAGAGTTCCAGTAGTGTTGGGAACCACGGTTGGCGTGCCCATGTGGGAGCTACTAGGACTGTTGTCTGAGCTTGCGTACCACTAATGGAATGAGTGGGAGAGGCGGAAAAGCGTACACAAATCTGCCTGACCAGTTCATCCATATCGCATTGCCCTTTGACTCCGGGTGGGGAAACCTGTCGGCGAAGGATGGGCATTTTGCGTTTTGTTGTGTGGCGAACAGATCTATGTCTGGTTGGCCCCATTGTTGGAAAAAAGGCAGTAGGACTTGGGGATGTAGTTCCCAATCGTGAATCTGTTGTGTTTGCCGACTTAGCAGATCTGCAATCTGATTGTGAACCCCTGGAAGGTGTTCTGCAAGTAGGTATATGTTCTGAGGAAAGGCCCATCTCCAAATGTTCAGTGCGAGCTGGGACAGCTGGAGAGAATGTTTGCCTCCTTGTTTTTGTATGTAATACATGGCTGTCATGTTGTCTGTCCGGACAGTTTTGTTCTGGAGATATAGTTGGAATGATTTTAGTGCTAGGAACACTGCTAGCAGTTCCAGGCAGGCGCGGTGCATCCATTGGGGCGTGGGGGCGTAGCCCCCCCCGCCCGCGCCTCGCGCCCGCAGCTCCCTCCTCTGTGAATGTCAGTCAGCATGACGTCGGACCGTGGGCGGTCCGGCGTCATGTTGACTGACATCATTGTCAGACGCATTTGGGAAAGGCAGCACAAGTGCGCATGAGTGGGCATGGAGCTTAATTTTTACTCCGTGCCCAGTCATGGTGCCCAGTCATGCGTACTTGTGTTTTTGCTGCCTTGCGCATGCCCATTAGGAGCCCCTCGGTCTCCTAATGGGCAGGCGGCGGGCGAGGAGTAGGCTGTGACGTCAGCCAATCCTGGCGCTGCTGCAGAGCCAGGATTGGCTTAGGGCCGGGTTGCCAGTCACAGTTGCGTCACGTGGACATGGTGTTCCGGACCGTTTGAAGGGGCAGAGAGGCGCCAACGCGGGCCAGGAGAAGAGGCGGTCACCGGTCAGGTAAGTGTTTTTTAATTTTAGGGTGGTAGTATTGCATGCACAGGGTGTGTAGCTATCCATGAAAGCATCATGCACATAGAGTTTGTGAATTTGTGGGTGCACAAAGTCAGTGGATCTGTGGTCCCAAGAACATCTGTGCGCGTAGTGGCTGCGTGAAGATCGGTGCACAAGGTCCCGTCTTCATCTACATTAACTTGGGGTGTGTAAATGTCAGCGTGCACATGGGGTACCAGTAACTTAATGGCGTTTTGTGCATATGGGTTGTCGGAATAAATGCGCTAGGTGTGGACATCTAAGCCCACGTCAGGTGTATGAGTGTCTGCAGACATGCTGTGCAAAGATGCGCATGCACATATGGTCTGTGAATAAGTGTGTAATTATCTGCAGTCAATTGATTCTATGTAACCACTTATGCATGCTGACTTCTCTCTCATTATATAAATGTACGTGCTGTGTTTTAATTTGTTTATTCAAACGATGTGGGAGTCTGTTTTTATGTCGGGGCTTGACTGGATGTTCACGGTGCGTTTGCTTTCTGAGGATTTGTCATTGGTTGCATGTGTGCCTGTCACCCCAGAGGGTGCTTTCTTTGTGCTGGAATCTACGGGTGCTAAATATCCGCGGGTTTCTGCCTTTTGAATCATTACAAATACATATGCACGCAAACTCAGAAACACGTACATACACACACAAATGCCTGCACATGCACGATCATGCACAAAGACACATACACACTCACCCACACAAACATGTTCACACATGTTCAGAAGTCTCCTGAATGCCACTTGCGCTTGCTTGTAGCCCACCATGAGGGTCTACTCCTTTTGTCCCCGTCCCTTCCATGGCTGCCTTTCGTTTTAGCATGACGCATGTTCGAGAAGTAACTTCTGAGCAAGGCCTTTCACTGTTGCATCTCAGGTGTGCTTTCTCTCTGTGGTTACAGCCACAGATCACTTTCCTGCCACCTGTAAGCAACCTCCCTTATCATGCTATGCTCCTCGTCCTCACAGTTGGGCTGGCTTCTTGCACT
This sequence comes from Triturus cristatus, assembly GCF_964204655.1. Taxonomy (NCBI): domain Eukaryota; kingdom Metazoa; phylum Chordata; class Amphibia; order Caudata; family Salamandridae; genus Triturus; species Triturus cristatus. The sequence goes on along the minus strand of NC_140586.1, from coordinate 241,161,943 downwards.
GTTTTTTATTTTCTGTTTTATTTATTGCGTTCTAAGACGTAAACAAAGACAAATTAATACCCAAACACACAAAACATACAGGGATAGTTTACCAATAAGGAACTGTTTGAATTAGGGCTTGTGACACTCTGGTACCCCACTTCTAGAAAGACACAAAGAAGGAGATGGAGAGGAAGCGAGGCAAACAGAAGCCGATGAATATGAGGTGGAGGGCAGAAGGGCAGAGAGAATACGAGAGGAGCGAGGTAGAGAAGTTTGGACGCAGGGGGGCCCAATCTCGTCTCGAGCAGTAAGCGCCTAAAATATAATTCAGTTGCGTATGTTACTTATTTGGTAGTTTGCTTTCATGACTAAAAATTACTAATCCTCTTTGAGCTTTGTTGTTGCCCTATGCGTTTATGCAATGCTGCAGCATCTACTAGTACCGCTATTGTGAACTCTTACCTAATGCTACTATTTGTGCTGCCATGTTACTCTATGCTAGGTAGGTTATGTTAGTTCGCTGTGTTATAGATGTAGGTAAGTGTGAATATAAGGAACAGTCGCATATCATGTAAAGCTGCGCTCTTATAACTATGCCTTTTGCTGTTATGTTATGCTGACATTCGTTCTGCAAAATTGCACCCGTTTATATTAAGTTACACCATGAGGGGGTTTGTGTGTGCGTGTACGTGTGTGCGTGTACGCAGTTATGCTGCACAGATTTGGCCATGTAGCGCTGCTATGTTACAGTATATTGAATTATGCCAGGCTATGTTATAATATAATATTGGTGGATATGTGAACATGCACTGCACACTGCTGTTTTGCTATGCTGAATGTTATGCTCTATGCTGAACTGCAATCTCGGACAGGAATCAAAAGTTCTTGCATTGCAAAGTGTTGTATGTGCGGGTATTTTTATGGTTGCCGAGAGACCCCGTGTGATTACGTCCCACCAGATTCAAATTCTACCAGCCGCCCCTGGTTCCAGGTAGTTGATATGGAGCACTTCCTGTTGAGTGGTCCATTTGCCCTGAGTGGTGTGTCCGAGGAGATGGGCTCCCCATCCTGTGAGTGATGCGTCTGTAGTCAGCACTATCTGTGGAAGGGGCTCTAGGAACGGCCGCCCTTTGGACAGGTTTGTTATTTTCCACCCTTTCAGAGAGCGATGTGTGCGGCTGTCCACCAACACCAGATCTGTGAGTTGTCCGTGAGCATGGTTCCACTGACGTGCTAGACATTCTTGCAAGGGACGCATTTGAAGTCTTGCATAAGGCATAATGAAGATGCATGACGCCATCATGCCTATGAGTTGCATGAACACTCTTGCTGGAAGAGAATGTTGGACTTGAAATTTAGAAATAAGAGCTTGTATATTGGCTATCCTGGCAGGGCTGTGATATGCTAGGGCTGTGGAGGTGTTTATGGTGGCTCCTAGATACTGGTGTATGTGAGAGGGTTGGAGATGAGATTTGGAATAGTTGATCGTGAATCCAAAATTGTGTAAGATTTGGATGGTTTGGTGAGTGTGTAGAACACATTTGTTGAATTACTTGGCTTTTATTAGCCAGTCGTCTAGATACGGGAAGACATGAATTTGTTGTCTTCTGAGATGTGCTGCTACTACTGCTAGACATTTGGTGAATACTCTGGGCGCGGTTGTTACCCCGAATGGAAGGACTGTAAACTGGTAGTGTTGTCCGTCTACAACAAACCTTAGGTACTTCCTGTGAGCAGGATGTATGGGAATGTGGAAGTAGGCGTCCTTGAGATCTAGTGTGGCAAGGAAATCGCCTTGTTGTAGTAGTGGGAGCACTTGTTGAAGAGTGATCATATGGAAATGATCTGAGTTTATATATAGATTTAGGGGTCTGAGGTCGAGTATTGGTCTTAGAGTCCCGTCCTTTTTGGGGATTAGGAAGTAGAGTGAGTATACCCCTGTACCCTGATGTTCTAAGGAAACTGGCTCTACTGCGTGTTTTTGAAGCAATGAGAGAACCTCTTGTTTGAGGAGCGTAAGATGGTCTGGTGACATGGAACGCTGTTTGGGTGGTATATGTGGGGGGGTAGTTGTGAGTTCCAGGCAGTAACCATACTGGATAATTTGTCTTACCCACTTGTCTGTTGTGATGGAGTTCCAGACAGGTAGGAACTGTTTGAGTCTTCCCCCGACTGGAGTGGAATGGTCTGGGGGGAGTTGAGGAAAGTCACTGTTTTGTGGCAGGGAAGGTGCGAGTGTTGGTATTGCCTCAGCCTCGCCCTTGTTGTTGTTTCCTCTGTATCCGCCTCTAAAATATCCTCTACTGGGGGATGTTTGTGTAGCGGGTTTGAATGTAGAGGAGGTGTCCGCTCCCATATTCTTGGAGGGTCCTCTGTAGAAGGAGCGTCAAAAGGAGCCACATGGTTGTGGAGACTGTAATGCTCCCATGGACTTAGCAGTCTCGGTGTCTTTCTTCATTTTTTCAAGGGCAGTGTCTACTGCTGGCCCAAATAGCTATTCTTGGTTGAAGCATTGGAAACGACCAAAGAATCCAAAGGGAGCTGTCCTTTGATGTAACTAGGATCTTCAGGGGCAGGCCTATATTTCTTTTCTATTCTTGGGTTAAGAACCATGGCACGAACGGGGTCTTTAAATACCTCGGGGCGTGTTTTATGACTCCTTTAATCATAGGTAGAATTTGTACAGACTTTTGAGATTGCTCAAAAGTATCTAATAGGAAGTCTTCCTTAGGTGCGTCGGAGTGCATGGTGACGCCATGGTAAAATGCTGCTCTATTTAATAATTGGCCAAACCCCAGGTGATCATCTGGAGGTGATGGTTTGGAAGGATATGGTTGAGGGTCAGGGATGTCTGGTAGAGGGAACGCCCAATCATCCAGTGGTGCGGTATCTGTATCCGTGAACTTGATGAGGTCGTCATCATCATCCTGTGGAGGTGGTGTATGTGATGGAGAGGGTATAGGCAAGGGTGGTGTTGGCAGAGGGGGTGGGGTAGAAGGTAGTATGGGAGAGGAAGGAGGGATAGGCGATGTTGCAGAGTCCTTCTTGTTTATAGGAACTGGGGCAGGTGGTGTGTCCAGTTTCCGTTTTTTACATGGCACCGCGGTGACATGTCCAGTCTTTGGATTAATATAAATCTTTTTCTGCCTTGGATCAATGGGATCTGGATGGAAAAGTTCTTGTTCCTCGGGAACAGTTTTTGGCGCCGATTTTTTCGGTTCCGATCGAGGTTTTGGTTGATCGGTGGAGATTTTGGCTTTAGGAGGTGTATGAGAGTCCTTAGCCGGTGGTTTTGGTGCCGATGATGGTTTCGGAGTCGAAGTTGAAGTTGTATCTTTAGGCTTGGGAACCTTCGGTACCGGTTTCATCTATTGGCCTCGGTGTTTTCGGGGCAGAAGGCGTCAGAGCCGATTTCGGTGCCGAGTGGTCTTTTGTCTTCGGTGCCGAAGGTGCCGGTTGAACAATGACATGCGGCTTGCTCGGGCCCGAGCTACCGTAAGGCCTATGTTTCTTCGGAGCCGAGCCCGGAGGCGGGGCTTCTGAAGGATATTTTCGGTCTCGACTGAGGCCAGCAGGCGAAGTCTTGACCAATGCCTTTGGTTTTGGAGGGTTTGGGGCATGGGCTGCAGTACTCACACGTTGCCCAGGAGTGATGGGGTCGTCTGCTTCGGAGATGATTTGTAGATCCTCGGAATCTTCTTCCGGAACATCGGGCCCTCATCAAAGATGTTTTCTGGTTCCAGAGCTGGTCTCTGTGCCATGATGTGGCGTCGAGCCCTTCGATGTCGAATGGTCTTTTGGGATCGAAATGCTGCGCAGGCTGGACAGCTGAACTTGTTGTGTTCCGGTGATAGGCACAGGTTGCAGACTTTGTGGTGGTCACTGTGCAGAAATTTTGCTCCCCACTGGGGGCATTTTTTGAAAGGTGTTCTTTCCATGAGCCGTATGCCTCACGGCGTGGATAGGCCCAGCGGCCCGCGTCGACGTCCGGAATCGAGCCGATGAAATCGATGTCGAGGATGAAGGTGCTTCGATGTTTTGTGGAAGTTTTTCGCTTCGAAAAACTTGGAATTGAGATTTCCAACCGGAGCGGAAAAGTTGCATCCGAACCCAATGGTGGAAAAAAACAATCTGACGATGGAGTTGAAGCCCATGCACACAGTCGTCCAAGGGAGGAGTCACCTATCTCGTGACCACAAAGACTTCTTCCGAAGACAACAACCTGCAAGCATCCGAGCCCAACACCAGATGGCGATCTACTATCCTAGTGTGTGATCTGCAGCTCCTATGCCTCGAACACAATGCTTCATGGAACACCTTTCCGCCTATCTCAACAAATAATCGATATCACTCTTCAAGCAATCAACCCCTCAAATCATTTCTCTAACCCCCTGCCTCCTGCTCTGTTCAAAATGTCAAAAGCATCTATTCTACCAGTATGGGCAAAAATCGTGAACGCCTCCCTGAGACAAGGTGCCATTCCAGACTGTCTTAAAATAGGGCAGGACACATCTATACTAAAGAAAGCTGACGCCACCCCATATGATCTCAACAACTACTGCCCTATATCCAACATCCCCACTTTGGTGAAACTGTTGGAGAAATGTGTACAAATACAATTATGCAACCATATTGAGAATTACAACCTCTTAGACAGTCACCAATCCAACTTCAGCCAAGGACACAGCACAGAATCTGCACTCACACACATTATGGACGACATACTAAAAATGCTTGACGGCAACGAGTCATGCCTAATGATGCTTCTTGACCTGTCCTCCGCCTTCGATACGGTCAAGCATGACAACTTTTTCTCCCTATTGGAACGAAGGATGGGCCTCTCAGGCACAGTGTTGCAATGGTTCTCCTCCTTCATAAATAACAGAACACAAGGAATCAAGATGAGGAATTCAATTTTGCAACCCACTGTGGTCACCCTGGGTGTCCCTCAGGGATCAGTCCTATCACCCATTCTTTTCAACCTCCTAATGGAGCCTTTGGCGAACGCATTGAAATCAGCGAACATTCTATATCACATGTATGCGCACGACACCCAGCTGTGTCTGAAAATCTCCACCCCAGAAGACTTCATTGCCCTCAACACTATTCTTCTGAACACGCAAAGCTGGTTCACTAACAAATACCTTGTGCTGAATACCAAAAAAACGGAATTCATTCTCATCTCGCCACCGAGTCACACACCTATGTTAGACCTATGGTTAAAACACCTAACCTCCTTTGACTGTGTTCCCCTCATCATTGACTCAGCAAAATCCCTTGGAATCACCATAGACAAACATCTGAATATGCAGTCGCACATCTCTAATGCCACCAAGGGAGCTAATCACAAGTTGAGTATACTAAGGAAACTCAAACTCTTCCTACCTCAGGCCGATCTAAAAATGGCAGGGCAAGCCCTAGTGCTGCCAAGATTAGACTACGGAAGCACCACTCTCTGTGGTCTCCCCAAATACAAGCTGGCTCCGCTGAGGGCATCCCTTAATGCTGCGACTAGACTGATATCAGGAACCAAAAGAAATAGTCACATCTCTCCGACCCTGAAAGCCATGAACTGGCTGCCTTACGAGGCAAGGATACAACTAAAAGTGGCCTGCATGACCCACAAAGCAATACCTAAGAATACACCCAGTTATTGGCTCTAAAGCTAGAAAGGTCGGGAGGTTGCAGACAACTTCGAAGTGCGAGTACTTTCCTTCTGAAACCTCATTCCTTCCATAAGAAGAGAACTGGCTGCAGAGCTATGCATTTAGTGCTTGTTTACAGTGATCACAATTGCAGGTATTATGTTTTTTTCCCGCCACTTTCACAGGTATCTGCAAGAGTTTTGCATTTTTGCTCCTGGAAGCACCTACCTCTATTGTCTCTCCTTTTCCATGGAGCTACGATGCTGCCATCCGTTTTGGTACATAAGAGAGCCTGCAGAATCTGATGAGGCCGGTCACAATACTTTAATACTTCACAGTGTTTGTAGCACTGGTACGATGCTTGCCTGTGTACACTTTTCACATGGTGGAGTGGGGCAAATCAGCTTCAGGATGGAGCACACTACAGCAAGAGTACAGTAGTTATCTATCACCATTAGGGGGTGTTGGACCTCAGTAGACAGCAACAGCATGCCCACACTCAAACAACGGGCGGTATGGACAAAAGTGACAATAAACGGATGACCAACTGTGGAAGACTGCAAATGCCAGACAACGGAAACAGGCAACTGGCTGGCCCAACTCCACATCAGGCAAAACGGTGCAGAATACGCAAGCCAAGTGACACCACAAGGCTACTTTATTAGGACAGGCATGCAGATTGGGAACTTATTAATATTAGACCAAGGGATAAAATCCCCGCCTCACTAAAACAATAATTTCCCTGACCCCCTCAAATCTAAACCACCCCCAACAAGAACATCCCCAAAATCATTTTCCAAACATTTATTCGTCACCATCCCCTTTTCTTCTATTTGCTGTCCTTCACACGTGACCCAACCATCGTTCCCCTGTATTCCCTCTGCCAATGATTACCCTGCAAGGCCCCCAACCCTTCCAGCCTGCCATGAGCTCCTCCAATTCTGCCTTCAGGAAAAACCCAGTCGAGGAGGTTTTCCTGCCCCCCTCTTTTCCCCCCATTCTGACAAATGTAGAAAATAGCTGTTGGCTGTCGCCCCAACAGCCATCTCCGTCCATCAGCATAAGCAAGCTTCTTGCTAACACCATCTCTTCATTGCCAGCGCTATCTGATCTCTGAGTTCCAACAAGTACAATTCGTTCCCCATGAAGGAAAGATGAACCCCATCCTTCCTATAGAACATAAAGTCCTCTTTTTTTATATCCATGTGATCCGACCAACCCACCCCCTTGCTTTACAAAAATGCTGCATCTCCCAGTTCACTTTGCTTTTTAAACCGCTGTGTACTTCACTGCCCCACGCCAGACCCTTCTTGGCACAAATGCTGTTCAAAACACTTTCTACATATCAAGTCAAGATCTTTCTTCATCTCCTTCAATAAAGCCAAACCTGACAATTGCACCAGGTCATTCTTACCAAACCCAACAACTGCACCAAGTCATTCTCGCCTAAATGCAACACCAAGACATCCAAACACGCTCTCACCAACACAAAGTTTGATAAAAATGGCAGCAATTGACCCCACTTCATTCCACCCCTGCCCTACCTCTCAATCTTTATCTCGAAACATAAATCCAAATTTTTCGCAAAAGCGTACTTCTCCACTTGCTTAGCCACCCATTTAAGAAACAATGTCCCACAAATCAAATAGTAAATACCGCCATGCAACCTTAAATGAAAGAACAAGCATTAAAACAATAATAAACCTAACGGCTCTTCCAACTTTCTGATGTAATGTAAGCAGCAGCTACATGACTATCTGCCCAATTTCATCACCTTCCGAAAGGAAAATCCCCATCAGGCAGCCTCTGAAGCAGCTCCTATCCTGAAAGAATTTGTGCCACACAGTGAAGGATTCTCCCCCATTCTCATCAGCACTTTCCCCATGGCCCCAAGAACCTGAGATGCAGGTAACCTAGTCCTAATCTGCATGCAGGAAAACTAGCTCAGACAGAGCTCCCCATGCTGCCCTAATGTCATGCCAAGGCACCACTGGGCCTACTAGCCCGCCGATTTTATGGAACAACCACCTTACCCCTTTACCTGTTTTGATCCGTTTTAGAACACACAAGGAAAACTCTCAGTAAATTTCCAGACCTTATAATGTTCTCCACTTGTATGCCCCCTTCCTGGCTTTTGCTCAGCAACTCAAATTCAAAACGCACTGAAAAATAACCACGACATGCAAAACCTGAACAATAGCCTTTCAAACAGGGAAAAAACAAACACATGAAACACCTGTAATTAACAACACCAATTTTCCCATGGACACTGGTTCTCGAAACTGCCCTCTCTTGTGTTCTTTGGGCCACCCATGCAACATTCTCCTTCCCACCTCACCTACAGTGGGATCGGTACCCCAGAAAAATATTCCATGAAAGTATATTCCAGCCAGTTTTCCAGCTATTGTTGTAGCCAAAATACTTCTGTCAATATTATGCATAATAAACCGGACAACACCTTCCTGTTAGGCTATTAGCCCCTTCTCATCCTGATTTCTGTATGCCGCACCACTGCCCAATAATTCTTCCCACGCCCACTTGTAAGAATTTCTTGTGCTCACTGCAATAGATTTGTCCACCAACTCCTGAATTCTCGATCTGCTAGGTCCCAAACCTCTTGTGATACCCGGGTTTTCTGCAAGTCTGCTCCGGGCGCCAAACAACGGAATCTCTGCCACTGTGGATGAGGCAATGCATCTGTGATGTTACTGTCCACACCTGGCACATGCTTGGCTCTAAACACCATGTTGTACATCAGACATCCTAGCATAAACCTCTGTAGCAGTTTCAGAAGCCTTCAATCCTTTGCCTTTTGACCATTCACCAAATCTACCATTGTTCGGTTGTCCACTTGAAAAGTCACTGTTTTGTTTGGTAGCTTTTTGGCCCAAACAGCTAGTGCCACCAGTAATGGGGGGGAAAAAACCAATGCTCATACCTTCTTCCATCCATTTTAATGGCCACTTCTCTGCACATCATATGCCTTCCCAAACGAACCAAAACCATCCAATCCTGCTGTATCCAAGATTATTTAAACCAACCAAAGTCATCATCAAGTGATCACATTGTCACCCCATTAAAAATGTTTAGGAACATCAACCAAACTTCAAAATCTGCCTGCATTGCTGCCGAAATCCCGAGGTGTGACAATTTTGCCCCAACCATGGCAAAACCAAGTCGGTGACAAAATGCCCTACCTGCCTTCACAACTCAGAAGGCAAATTTGAGATGACCCAGCAATTATTCAATGTGGCCCAGCTGGAGCTTATGTGCTGTAATCGCTTCATCCAACAAGCCCACTATCTCCCTAACTTTCTGGCTGGGCAACCTGGCCTCAGTGCTCACGATATCCATTTTGTATACCTAAAAACATCAAACAGGTACTTTGACCCTCGGGTTTCTCTGGTGCCAATGAAACACCCAGCTTCTCTGCCATGCTTCTTTGCACACATTTGTACCACCTGCTCCAATAAAACAATGCGTCATCATATAATGAGAGACTAACTCGTAATCTGTCCTGAATGTAAAACACCACTGTAAAAAACGTACTGAAGGTTTCAAAAAGCTTTCAAAAAAGTTGCACAGCCAATTGGCAGAACTTTGTCAAACTACAATTGATTCGCAAACTGAATTCACAAAAATGAAAAATCTCTAGGATGAACAGGAAGTAACATAAAAGCGGATTTGATGTCACATTTAGCCAACTCAGCACCCGTGCCCACTCTTTGCACCAAAACCAGAGGCATATCTACTGAAGCAAACTGCACTGCTGTATCCTCTCTAGCAATGAAATCATTCACTGACGACCCTTCGGACCAAGACAGGTCAGGAATCATTCAAAATTCCCCGCCATTTTTCTTAGGCACAACACTCAATGGGGATACCATCAAATCTGGCAACTGCCAAAATGTGAATGGGCCTCCCATCTTCCCTTCCGCCACCTATTTTACCAACTTTTGTTTCACTATTTGCGGCTGTTCCCTGGCTGATTTCAAATTCTCTGCAAACCTCCTTTTCCTGGGGCCCTGATATTCTAAACAAAAACCTTCTCCAAATCCCCAGTTCAAAACCAAAACATCTTCTCTGTTGAGATAAAACGTAAGCCAGTGACTAAACTTATTTATCTTCACTGGAGTAAAAGCATTTGTTACCAGGCTAAAATGACCCACACTCCCCCTGCCCTGTCCACTGCCAATGAAATTTGCTTGCTCCCCAACACACTGCAAGACTGCATGTTTCCCTCCAAACTGTGCACTCATCCTTACATTTGCAAGGATTTCTCAGGCAGTAACCCCTGTTAAAACTGCAGTAGGCCCCAGGATTTGATTCCATACCTCCTCCCCTCGGTGGGTCACCTAAGAAAGGGCCGATATTGCCCCACCAATCCACTCACTACATGCAATGCAGGAGGCGGTCTTTGTGGATACAGCCACTGTAGCCATAGCTCGTTCTTTACCTCTGCCCATGGCTTGTCTGGCTTCAGCACCATCCTTGCCCTGAACTCCTCATCTTAATCTAACCAGTCAAATCCTTCAAAATTCATGTGCGCTTTTCTAATGGTGTCCATATATTTAAATATCAACACTGATCTCTCAGGAAAATGTCCACAGTAGATGCTTGCATAAATAAAAAATCTGACATCCATGTATCAATTGTTGTAGGTGCCCGAGGTCTTCGAGCTAATACCTATGCTTCTTCTGTTGACCCCTCTTTTGATTGTACTTCTCTGTGCAACAATTTGTAAACATCTAAAAATCCACCCTCCAGATTTTCTCCTTTGTTGTGTTAGACAAATGAGCCCCCAGAGGCATTGACATCCCTATGTATGGCAAGTTCTTCAAACCCTCTCATTTACTTTTAGTTTCAGTCTCCCCCAACTTTGTTTCTTTCTCTTGCGCTTTCTCCTATGACTCCCATGCTTTACCTCTGGTCTCCTCCCTTACTTCTTTGTTGTCTTCCTTACCTGGTGCAACCGTTATTTCCATATCCACTTTATTTGACCAAACCCCTTTGTCCACCAATGCTGTCTCCTCCATCTACACCACTGTTGCTCACCTGCTCTGAGCTTTTTCCCTGCCTCTGGATATGCTCACCTGTGCTCGCCCTTCTCTTTTGAACGCCTCCAGCTTAGTCCTCCCTTCTCCTTGTTGAACGCTGATACACCCACCTGTAACACCATGGTACTGCGAGAGACATCAGTTTTCCCCCCACTTCTTTCCCTTGTACCCTCTGGCGTATCCCTGACTTTTACTGGTGCAGAATTTTCCCTTCTTCTTCATAATTCAGTTCACACTCCATGTCCCCCTCTGCAGCATAACCACACACACATGGACGTTTTGCGTCACCCACTTCAATATCAAAGAACTTCTTTTTGATATTTTGTCCTTGTACTGGTTCTGCGCTGTGATGTTTCTCTGCTCCTGCGCTATCGCGATGGTTGCCCAAAATCTCACCCACTCATCGAGCCGGTAATCCTAGGTTGTTTTTAACCTGACCAGATACTGTTCACTGCAGCTCGTGTCAGCATGCAGTTTTTCCCCACTATGCCCTGTAGGTCGCCACAACCTGAGGGGTCTGTGATCCTGGGCCCTGCCATCTCATCCATAACCTCACCCTGACACACGATTGCCACCCACACCGATCTACCTTGGAACCTTCCTGCAAGCCTTACCTGTTGCCTAATCTCCCCCCCAAACCCCTTTAACTCCCTTGCTGTCACTTGTACCGCCTTTTTCGCCTTACCCTGGACCTCCTTTGGGCTATGGTGTAACTCTGAGACACCTTCCACAGCACCCCTGCGTACCTTCTTTTCTCCCTCTGGTTAACTGAAGCAAGTAAATCTGTCATAAAACTAATTTTTAGGTCAAGCCTGGGCAGCGCATGAGCTGCTTTGCGAGGCATGCTGTATTGAGGTAGGGACTTGCTCTTATTTCAGTGGGCACAGTGACCTCACTTTTGTCGAGTCCCTCAGGCTCCACCTGTCTGCATTAAGGAGTGCTTGCGCTGACAGCATTCTGCTGTCCCCTGCTGGCCTTCACCACGTAACTCGCATGCAGGGTTGCGTCAGTGCACACCTTCACGCGTTAAACCGCTCCCGCTCCCCGGGCCCTTTCTTTGCTGGCCGGTTGTTTTCCTTTAGCCACATGGGAGGAAGTGTGACTTCTTGCCACAGTTGAAGGACCGTCACTGCCTGGAACACATAAGTTCCCAGGCACACTTTTATACTACGCCCCAAGCATAAGGCCTCCAATCTCGGTTTTTGTCAGTGACTCACCTCTAATCTTAATTTTAGCTTGCAGTGGTGAGCAGGAGAACACAGTCAACGCTGCTTGCCGCATACCTTTTGGGACAAGTCAGGCCAACCCATGCCTTAGACAAAATGCCTGGTCTGATAAGGCCCTCCCTACCTAAGTCTCATAGAACTTTGAGCACGTCCCTCACAGCATCTGCTAAACGCTATTTAATGGCAAAGGACTATTTCCCTAAGATAAATGGCTCACTAGACAAAGACCACAGTCCTACCATACCTACCAGGACCACAGAGGGCTTAATTGTGCCCAACTGACCCCAAAGCGCACCAACTGCCAACTAAACTCCACCTGATTCTAAAAGAGCCAATCATAATCTCCCAGAGCCTGGCCTGAACCATCTGCCGGAAGCACCTTGGTGGTGAACATCCAGTGGATGCCACCCCCAGGAGCTTCCATTGCCAAGTTGTAGGGGCCTGTGCAGGTCACGTTGCATAAAATATCCAGAACGCTGGTGTGATCTATGTACTAGGCACGCAAGTGCCCTATGCAGGTATGTATCATTTATTTATTGTAGGAAAGTGGAGTATTATGTAGTGAGGCTGGTTAGGCTTCACTATGCAATACTCTCACAATACCGCCAAATAGGTCCTTTGGATTCACATTAATAAATCCCTAGCTCAGTCCTGATAGTGTGGAACAGAGCAGTCAAGCTTTACTTGAGGAACATGTTTTAAGCATTTCAGAGTACCAACATGGACAATAAGTAATTTACATGACTCAAACGAAATCCAACACTAATATAAATTTAGAAACCAAAATAAAGACAATCGGATAAGTAGAAACTGAGTTATGGATTTTCTAACGGAAAATAAATCAGTGCATTTATTACTGTAAAACTTTAATGTTGTGGTCATTGGGAAAAAGCACTAGATCAATCGGTCACTTTCAGGTCGAGCTGTATGGAGCCCACTGGGGTTATGGTAATGTGGATCCCAGGACCAGGCCACGATAGTCAGTTGAATTTTACCTGGCTCGTAGGTCGTGAAGCAGGAGTTGGTTTTACCGCTTAGATTGTGTTGGTGAGGAAACATGCTGTGGCGGGTTGAAGATGCAGCAGAGTTGCCTTGGGTTACAGCGTTGAACAAAGGTAGTGGTAGCCGGAATGGCTACCAACAAGCTTTGGGAGAGGCAAGTTTCAGCTTGGAGTTACTTCGACGTCCTGGACTCTGAGGGAAAATGGCAGCTGCCTGAAACTTCCTGGAGGTCAGGACTATGTTGCTCACAATGCACAGGAGCATATACTTTTGGGCAATTCCTCGGTTGGCCCGATAATCAATGATTCCTTGGTTCCAGGGGTGTGCTGTTACCTACAGGCTGCAGGGAACTAGGACCTCTGGTTTAAGGGAGATAAGAGTTGCCTTTGGCTCCAAGAGGGGCTCCTCACTTGTGGGGAACCAGTCTGTGGTCCAGGATGAGTTGCAGTGTGGCTGACACAGGTGTAGAGTATTGTGCCTTTGCTTTGTGCAGGTCCTGAGGTCGCAAACTCATGTCTCTACTTTGTCCTTGGTTGCAAGTCGAATCAGATCTGAGATTTTGGTGCCAAAGGTGCTCCTTAATTTCTATATTTAAAGGTGTTAGGGGTGTGGCTGCAAGTAGCCAATGGGCTACTAGCCCCAGCGGGTAATCTGCCCCTAAGGTAACCACATTAGGGGGTGTGCAAACTTTTGCTACCCAGAACCCTGTATTCTGCCACATTTAAAAATGGCAGAAATCTTCCTTGGCTGTACAGAGCAGGTAACCCAGTCTAGGGGTGTGGCTTGCCTTCTGGGGGTGTACACCTCCTGACTACATAATTTTCCCGCCTGCTCAGTAGCAAATGTGCCTGGGAGAAGGGGGGATAACTGTCTCCTCCTTTGGGAGGTAGCCTGGATCCATATCAGAGGCGATGTAAGCTATAAAGCTCACTGCCTTTAGGTGACACTTCACTAGCCGTCCTGTCTGGGAGAGAGGCAGTGGCGTCACTAGGGTTGGTGTCACCCGGTGCGGGTAACTCATGGTGTCACCCCTTCATGACTTACCGCATGGACCTCCTCCGCTCCGAGTCCACCAGTGGCCTATTAACCAAAAGTCAAACTTAGTTTGCATTAATTCCGAGTAAGGCGTTTGCCTTGCTGCTCACTCAGCTCTCACCTCAGGAACGACCAGCTTGTTCTGCGGCGACGTCAGTCGACTGCCAAGCATGCTAGAGGGGCTCCAGGGTGGGCAGGCAGCACGGGGCTCACATGAAGAAATCCACTTGTGAAATATAACATAGGCAAAGCGGCCTTCTGAGGCCTAGTCGGGCAACTTCCTGGGACCCTGTGACAGTGCGTACAGCGCGCTGGTGGCTGCGGGAACTGACTGCGACTGCGCTCATCTGTTGATCCGATCCCGCTCAGCGTGAGCCCATCAACATCAATTAACCAGCAGAGGGGGCGTGGCTGATACTCAGTGAGGACGTCAAGGAGCCTGGCAGCAGCCTCTGCGCTTGTCAGAGAGGCACAACGTTTAATTAGGCTCAGGGTTCCTCCTGATTATAAAGCAGGGCAGAGGCGAGGCTGCAGAGCTGTGTTACACAGCGTAACCAGATTGGTGTCAGTGCTTAATTTGTAAAAAAACGAAGTGCCGGGGCTCTCATCAGGAGACAGCATGCACCAGCCCATTTCTCTTGTTAGTGCCGCCTACAACAAAAGCATCTACTAACCATGAAAGTGGAGTGAGGACGTGGCGTAATGGCCAGAGCTGGCGACTTCAGAGCACGGGAACCAGGTTCGAGTCTTGTCTGCGACTCAACAGCCTGTGATTCTGGACAAATCACTCAATCTCCCCCTGTATATGAATATGTCCTTAACTAGTGCTCCTGAAAAGTGCCAGTGCTGAGCACTGGAAAACACAGGCTCAAATTAGTCACTGTTTATAAGGTGCAGATTAGAAGTGAGATGCAGTTTTCACTTATTTGTATGCCATTGTAACTGAAAATTCAAGTTTTTACCACAGAAAGTTGAAAGGATGAAAACATTTTTTTTACTTCGTCACACCCTGGCTGTAACAATTACTTTACACAGGTAAACAACTGTCCAAATACTCATGTATCTCTTCAGTGCAATCTTACACCATTACATCTGGGTTTTAGTTAAGTACCACCTTCCATATTCGCCTCTTGTGAGTCATGGCCCTGCACCAATCTCAACTTTGGTAATAAATAGCGTATCACACGCTGCATACCTAGTCCGCATATATGCACAAAACAAAGCACAGCAAAGAATTAGAGAGGCAACCGGGCACTTTTTCATCCACATTTCAAGAATGGTGTGCACTACTCTTTCTCCGGTATCATCTATGAGCTAAACAGAGGGAGTGTTATTCTATCCCACAAGTAAAATGGTAATAAAATACATTCTAATGAGACCCCGGATAATAAGTACGTTTCTGTCTGTGAAACAAGCAGGTGGCCTGGTGCTAAAATAGCACCCTGCTTAACCCCTTGTGTGCCCATGACGAGCTGGACTCGTCATGGAGCACAGTCGCGCTGTGCCCATGACGAGTCCAGCTCGTCATGAGGCATTCCCTGGGGAATCCCTCTGGTGCGGGCACCAGAGGGATTCCCTTTTAGTGAAAATAGCCTCGGGAGCTGGGGAAGAGCTTCCCCAGCTCCCGAGACCCCCCCTTTCACTGTAATGACGATCGGCGCGCACGTCGCGCCGACGTCATTATAGTGAAAGTTAAACTGAAATGAGCCAAGAGGCTCATTTCAGTTTCACTTTCTACGTGCTCAGGGGGCTATCTCATCCCCCTGAGCACGTAGAAAGACGGGAGAGGTATCGTTGGAAAGGGGAGAATCTCCCGTTTCCAATGGTACCCCTCCCCAGTGGATTCCTGCTTGGGGATAGCCACAGGAGGGCGATCCCCAAGCAGGGATCCACCCACTAGACACCAGGGAGGGGGGAGCGGCCCCTTGGGCAAGGGCCTTTGCTCCCCCAACTGACGTTGGCACATTTAGTCTTTTTGCCCCCCCTGGGGGGCATATGGGGGCCAATCTGCCCCCCCGGGGGAGTAAAAAGCCCACTAGACACCAGGGAATTAAAAAAAACAAATAAATAGGGGTGGTGTCTCCTGATAAAAACGGTGCCTCACTCGTGTGGGAGGCCTAAGGACCCGCCACGGGCAAGGGCCCAAAACGTAGTGAGGCGCACTACGTTTAGGACCCTTGCCTGTTGAGGCGCACTATGTTTTGGACCCTTGCCTGTTGCGGGTACTTGGGCCTCCCACACGAGTGAGGCACCGTTTTTATCGGGAGACCCGGGGGAACGCTGGGTGGTAGGAAATTTGTGTCAGCCCGGTGATGCCACAACTTTCCCACACAAAAATGTGTCAAAAAGGTGATTTTTCAGCTAAATTTGAGGTTTGCAGGGCATTCTGGGTAAGGAAACGTTGGGGGATCCACGCAAGCCATACCTCCCTGGAATCCCCCGGCTGTCTAGTTTTCAGAAATGTGTGGGTGTTGTAGGTTCCCCTAGGTGGCAGCCGAGCACCGGGCCAAAAACCCAGGTGACCCCCCTTGCAAAACCAGGTCGTTTTGAGGTAGGCAATTTTCATGTCGCCTCAATACGTTTTGGGCCCTTGCCTATCGCGGGTACTTGGGCCTCCCACACGAGTGAGGCACCGTTTTATCGGGAGACCCGGGGGAACGCTGGGTGGTAGGAAATTTGTGTCAGCCCGGTGATGCCACAACTTTCCCACACAAAAGTGTGTGAAAAAGGTGATTTCTTCAGCTAAATTTGAGGTTTGCAGGGCATTCTGGGTAGAGAAACGTTGGGGGATCCATGCAAGCCATACCTCCCTGGAATTCCCCTGGGTGTCTAGTTTTCAGAAATGTGTGGGTTTGGTAGGTTCCCCTAGGTGGCCGCCGAGCACCGGGCCAAAAACCCAGGTGACCCCTCTTGCAAAATCAGGTCGTTTTGAGGTAGGCAATTTTCATGTCGCCTCAATACGTTTTGGGCCCTTGCCTGTCGCGGGTACTTGGGCCTCCCACACGAGTGAGGCACCATTTTATCGGGAGACCCGGGGGAACGCTGGGTGGTAGGAAATTTGTGTCAGCCCGGTGATGCCACAACTTTCCCACACAAAAATGTGTGAAAAATTTGATTTTTTCAGCTAAATTTGAGGTTTGCAGGGCATTCTGGGTAAGGAAACGTTGGGGGATCCACACAAGCCATACCTCCCTGGAATCCCCCGGGTGTCTAGTTTTCAGAAATGTGTGGATTTGGTAGGTTTCCCGTGCCGGCAGAGCTAGGGTTCAAAAACTACAGCTAGGCACTTTGCCAAAAAAGGTTCATGTTTCACTGCGAAATTGAGGTGTGTCCACGATGCGTTTTGCGCAGTTTCCTGTCGCGGGCACTAGGCCGACCCACACAAGTGAGGTACCAATTTTATCAGAAGACTTTGGGGAACACGGGGTGGGTGGAAATTTGTGGATCCACGTAGATTCCAGAACTTTCCACCACAGAAATGTGGGGAAAATGTGTTTTTTTTGGCAATTGTGTAGGTTTGCAAGGGATTCTGGGTAGCAGAACCTGGTGGGAGACAGTCAAGTCACCCCATCCTGGATTCCCCTGGGTGTCTAGTTTTCAAAAATGTATAGGTTTGCTAGGTTTCCCTAGGTGCCGGCAGAGCTATGGTTCAAAAACTACAGCTAGGCACTTTGCCAAAAAAGGGTCATTTTTGACAGAGAAATTGAGGTGTGTCCACGTTGCGTTTTGCGCCGTTTCCTGTCGTGGGCACTAGGCCGACCCACAAAAGTGAGGTACCATTTTTCTCGGAAGACTTTGGGGACCGCGGGGTGGGTGGAAATTCATGGATCCACGCAGATTCCAGAACTTTCCACCGGAGAAATGTGGGGAAAATGTGTTTTTATGGCAATGTTTTAGATTTGCAAGGGATTCTGGGTAACAGAACCTGGTGGGAGGCAGTCCAGTCACCCCATCCTGGATTCCCCTGGGTGTCTAGTTTTAAAAAATGTATAGGTTTGCTAGGTTTCCCTAAGTGCCGGCAGAGCTATGGTTCAAAAACTACAGCTAGGCACTTTGCCAAAAAAGGGTCATTTTTCGCTACGAAATTGAGGTGTGTCCACCTTACGTTTTGCACCGTTTCCTGTCGCGGGCACTAGGCTGACCCACACAAGTGAGGTACCATTTTTCTCGGAAGACTTTGGGGAATGCGGGGTGGGTGGAAATTTGTGGATCCACGCAGATTCCAGAACTTTCCACCAGATAAATGTGGGGGGAAAGTGTTTTTTTTGCAATGTTTTAGGTTTGCAAGGGATTCTGGGTAACAGACCCTGGTGGGAGGCAGTCAAGTCACCCCATCTTAGATTCCCCTGGGTGTCTAGTTTTCAAAAATGTATAGGTTTGCTAGGTTTCCCTAGGTGCCGGCAGAGCTAGGGTTAAAAAACTACAGCTAGACACTTTGCTAAAAAAGGGTAATTTTGCATTGTGAAAATGTGGTGTGTTCACGTTGGGTTTTGAGCCATTTCCTGTCGTGGGCACTATGCCTACCCCTACAAGTGAGGTACCATTTTTATCGGGAGACTTAGGGTAATTCAGATTTGTAAAGGAACTGTTATTACCTACTGACTTTCGATGCATTTCTGCCTTCCAAATGAAAGACATTGTGTAAAAAAGAAGTCCTTCTAAAAAATGACTGATAATTCTCATGCTAGTATGAGTATTCCTAATTTCGGAAATGTGCAAATATCTACTGTTTCTAAACTCTATATTTTGTTCCCATTTCAGAAATACATAGGTGTCTTTCATACCGATTTTTCCATTTACACATTTTTACAGAATAATTACTATATACCCGGTACATAATAAAAAACCATTGCAAGTTGCTGCTCAGTTTTTGGACCTGGGTCCGACGGGTTCTTGGTGAACCTACAAGTCCTATATATACCAACAACCAGTAATGTCCAGAGGATGTAACGGTATATTGCTTTCAAAGAGCTGTCATAATTAGAAGAAGTTACAGGTGAAAACGTTGACACAAAAGTCTTTTTATTCAACAAATTTTCAATTTATCCTATATTTAACTGTTAGTTTCTATAAAAAAAACCTTGATGGATCTACACAAATGACCCCTTGCTGAATTCAGAATTTTGTCTACTTCTCTAAAATGTATAGCTTTCCAGGATCCATTATTGCTTTTGTACCCATTTCTACCGTTAACTGGAAGGAGGTGGAAAGCACAAAAAATAGCAAAAATAGGGTATGTCCCAGAAAAATGCCCAAACTGTGTAAAACATTTTGGGTTTCTGACAAAAGTCTGGTATCCCCTAAAAGCTGGGAAAATGGTGATTTCAGCCCCACAAACCCTTTTTTGATAACACTTGCAGGGAAAAACTCAGCAGCTTTCATTTGCAGCCCGTTTTTCCCAAAAACAAACTAAATTTTGCTGTATTTTGGCTCATTTCTGTGTCCCCTCCAGGGGAATCCACAAACCCCGAGTACCTTCAGAATCCCCATGATGTTGGAAGAAAAGGATGCAAATTTGGCGTGGATACCTTATGTGGTCAAAAGTTACAGGGGCCTCAGCGCGCACTACCCCAAATAGCCAAAAAAGGGCGTGGCACAGGAGGGGAAAAGGCCTGGCAGCGAAGGGGTTAAGAGGACACTGTCAGAGGCATGGGGCTCGAGGCGCTGTTGTTGCAGACTCTGGGCCACTCAGTAAAGCGGTCTCTTCCACCTTCAATAAATCCGTCAAGCCGGCTTCACTTTTTTTCATACATCATAAACGAGGGCCCCACTGAATCTGTAGAATTATCAAAGGAGAATTTCCTACATGTGAGGGCCTGGGACACAACTACATTCTGTCACCTTTTGCCCTCTCTGTAACCCAACCCGAGCTCGGAGAGACCCTGTGCTAATCACAAAATGGGACTTCGTGTGAGCAGCCCCCGCGAGGAACTGGTGGCGCTGAGTGCCCGCGTGCCAAGGTGCTTGTGCACGTGTGGCAGAGGGGTCGAGGCTGCTGGCAGAGAGATAATCTCTCTGATATGTATGCAAGATGGTGCTAACAACAGAGAGGCCAATTAAATGCAAGTGCGGTCTCAGGAAAACTATGAAACCTTACGTAGTCTGCCCGACCCGGGACAGGAGAAGGGTGGATGAAGAGCAGCAGGAGCGGGAGCAGGGCTTTTAAAGTTTAAACCCGTTACCCCGGACTTAATCGCTGATCCGGAGCTAGCCTATCACGCAGGTGACCTTCGTAGACAGTGTCACGCCACCCAACACGCTCCCCACCAAAACAATGCAGCGTTGATAGTTACAGTTACTGCTGGTGCTGGTGGGCAGCCGGCCACTGGCCGGCCTGCCTGCCTGCCTGTATTAATTCAATAGGTGGTCTAGGCCTGCTGCTGCCTGCACTCGTCGGGGTAGTTGATGACTCTTGGCGGGACGGTGCGTGCTGGTGTGCCGGGGCGTGGCACTTTGAAAAACAATCTACGCACGCTGCCTGCCTCATAGCACAGACCTTCCCTTGCAGAACCAAATCCAGCCCCCTACCCAATCAGTGTCTCCAGGCCGGGCCTGCCCATCGCAGCAACACTGAAGGGCTGCAGCCCGCCCCCTGCCACCTAACATAAATTTTAAATGGGCACCGTCATTAGAATAAATAAATAAAATGAGTTGGACAGTCTGCGTGCGCAGGGTCTGAGCCTGCCTGCGGCAATTTAATTTTATATACTGACTACCGTAGTAGTCTCCTGTCTACCCACATTCACATTGCCTGATATATGACCTGCAGAGTCAGAGTTGCAGTGGCGTGGTGTTATCTAGACCCGGCCCTGGTAAATATGTGCCGGTGCTAAGCACCTGCACAAATTAAGCACTGTGTCACCCCATGATGGTGTCACCCGGTGCGGTCCGCACCCCCCGCACCCCACTAGTGACGCCGCTGGAAAGAGGTGGCACCTCCTTCCCGGACAGGCCTTTGTGTCTGACTTCTGGGGGTTAACACCATCTGGTAGGGAATCACATTCCTATCTTTGCGGCAGCAGTTGCAGGCTGTCAAGTAGGGCACAGGAAAGGCTGGGGCAAACAGGTGGGCAACCTCTAAGGTAGCCACCTGGGTGCATGTAATATTAAATCTGCCATGGGAATCATATCAGGTTTGATAAGACAAGTTGTTTGATACCAAACACCACATAATTCAGTGGGACCATAATGAAGCTGGCAACCTCGGGGGTGCCCAGGTGCCAGACCATATTATTCTATGGCCCCCTGAACACTTCCAGTAGCCCTTAAAGGAACAGACTACTATAGAGATATATAAGTTTGCATTTATATGTCCAGACCTTTAATATAATGCACCCTGCCCAGTGGCGGCTGGTGACAATTGAAAGTGGTGAGGCGTACATTTTCACGATGAGTCCCCTGTGGCGAGTGAGCATATCGAGCAAGTCCGACCGTCAAAAGAGGGGTTTGGGTAGGAGAGATGGGGGGTTTCTCCCCCCGTAAAATGTTTAAAAGCGAGTCGCAAATGGTGCATTTTAATGCAAATTTGAGAAAACAAGAAGATTAATAAAGCAACTGTACAACTGAAGCAATGACATCAATAAAGAGATTTCATATGATAATGACTTAGAAGTTACTGCATGATTGTCTGTACAAATGTAGGGGTTATTGCTATGGCTAATGGAAACGTGCCATATGTTAATGACAGTGCGCTATGCTACTGCACTATCCATTAGTACAATATTTGTGACAGTGTGACCCAAATGCACCACCAACAACATACTGCCCTCTTACTACACTCATGCTAAATGAGTGGGGCCTGAACCACTACAGCTTTATTGACTTTTTCACTTGGGCAGCGACACATGCTATCAGTTCAACACAATCAGCCAGCCACAGAATAAAGTCCAATACATTTTTTGCCTCATTTCAAATTTACACCGCGCTGTGGCCGCCGTGCTTAATGGGTGCTAGTGCATGCCAACCTGAGTTCACATTCTCCTGAGCCCGCTAGTGTGTGCCTGGGTTCACAAGTGCTGGATGAATGCGTGTGCTCCTTGGTGTACACCGTGTAGTACACATATGTTTCTTACTGAGTGCACTTTTTCCTGAGTCTGCAGCGCGTGCCTGTGTTCTGGAGTGCTGGACGAGCGCACAATGATGCCTGTCAGATGGGAACCTGTTTGTCTCTGGTCCTGAGTACAGTGCACTAGAGGAGTGCATGTGCTCTTGCAAGAGTAGTGGGTGCATTAGTGTTTGTGTTGCACTGCCTGAGTCTGTCCTCCACATAATTTTGACTCGTAGGGCTCAACATAAAATATTCCCCAGCATAATTAATAACAGCCTTTCTCCTACTTGTATGGCTACTACTAGGGCCTGGTTCACTTCCTTTCACTTTCCAGTCTTTCGTCCTCCCTGGCTGAGAAAGTGGCTACGTTCAGGTACTATTGCTTTCATTAGCTGCAGGTAAAGCTGTGAGGGGGTTAGATGTAAACTTAACCAGGGAGTAAAAGACGGGAAGGGCACACAACACTCCTAGCACGTCCCACTCTCTCAGCCTCCTCCTATTCTGATGTCCCCCCAACCCCATTGTTCCTCTGTTATGTCCAACAAGAGTGTAGTAAAACAAACGTATTCGGGGCATCAAAGCCAGGCTGCCACATCACTGCCCAGCCTTGTCTCGGAGACCTGGAGTGTTGATTAGTGTTTTGGTCTGCGAAAGGCTGCAAGTGAAAGACACGGGAGGGAGGGGCTGAACGCCTCTTAGCAAACCATTGCTAACCATTTAGTCTAAATGATTTAGACAGGATCAGGTTGCATGTAGATGCGCCCAGACACTGAAACTCCAGAGACTAATAGGGTCTGCGCTGAGGTGATCATAATCAAAAGCTAGTACCACAAGTAATGTGAATCGGACTAAGTAAATGGAAGAAGGAAGGAAATACAAGGACCCGTGCCTGAGCTACTTACTGCTGGTACTAAGGACTTTAAAACCCAGGCAGCGCCAGCGCCACATGCTAGATCACTTAGCCACTGAAAAGAAATTGAATTATATTATAGACACAATTTTTTTTACATCCTCCTGATATTCTCTTTTTTACACAGCATGCGACTTGCCCGCTTCTCCAACTCAGAGAGTGCTGCCTTCAGTGGCCCTTCCGACCTGTAGTGCGGTTTGTAAACGTGCAGTGGTGGCGATCAGATTGATTACTACTACTAGTCATAATCTAAATTAACCTCCGTAACTTGTTGTGTGTATGTCTGCCGTGTAACAGATAAATGTAAGCAAAAACAAACTAACGTTCGTCCTAAAAAGGGCCAGGACCACATTTAGAAGTACTCGGACCCAAACTTTCTATTCATACAACAGCTTGACATACCATGGCATTGCTTTTCTGTACTAAGGAAAACAGAGCACGGATAGTTCATCTATTTGTGTTAATATGTAGTGCGAAGAACAGAAGACTTGGACAATATAAATTAAAAAACACTTCCCTGACCGGTGACCGCCTCTTCTCCTGGCCCGCGTTGGCGCCTCTCTGCCCCTTCAAACGGTCCGGAACACCACGTCCACGTGACGCAAGTGACTGGCAACCCGGCACTCAGCCAATCCTGGCGCTGCAGCAGCGCCAGGATTGGCTGACGGCACAGCCTACTCCTCGCCTGCCCATTAGGAGACCGAGGGGCTCCTAATGGGCATGCGCAAGGCAGCAAAAACACAAGTACGCATGACTGGGCACGGAGTACAAAATTAAGCTCCATGCCCACTCATGCGCACTTGTGCTGCCTTTCCCAAAGGCGTCTGACAATGATGTCAGTCAACATGACGCCGGACCGCCCACGGTCCGACGTCATGCTGACTGACATTCACAGAGGAGGGAGCTGCAGCTGCGGACATTCACAGAGGAGGGAGCTGCGGGCGGGGGGGCTACGCCCCCACGCCCCAATGGACGCACCGCGCCTGACCCTGCCTCCTGGGCTCAGGAGGCCTGCCATATTAAAAATAGTGCTGTGACCTTGCCACTCATAAGGGCAAAGTCGAGTCTGGTTAGCAGGCTGCAGTGCACTTTTAGAGTTGAAAACCAGCAGCTAGTAGTACACATGGGGGCAAAAAGCGTGTGCGCGTGGGGAGCTGCAAAACGCCTGGTTTCCTACAGTTAACAACAGGAGGAGGCCGCAGGGAACGCAGCCCTGCACAGGGGCAGAGTGGGAAGAGGCGCATCTAACTTGTAAACAAAACGTGTTCATCATTCGTGTAATGCCTCCCTGTTCTCCCTCCTAATTTATGTCCCTGCTCCCTGACGGCGTGCCATGCTCTGCCATTCGCTGGCGCGGAGCAGACACATTGCTCTGTGTGCAGCCTGCCTGCGTGTCGCTCTTCAGCCGTTTTTCATGCGCCGCTGACTGTCTTTGGAGCGCTTTTCCTGCACGGAGAGGAGGCCTGTTAGACATGGCTTCCAGAGGGGACCCCAGGGACAGGCGTGCTTGCGCAATGAGCAGATGGGGGAGTGCAAGAGGTATGGATCCGAGATGCGCAGCCCAATGACGTGTGAGGCAGGTGTCCACAATGCCGCGCGGCTCTCCCCCGGGCCCATGCACTAGAATATTTTTTGCAGAAATGATTATGAAAGAGATTCAATATCCCGCAAATGCATATTGATTCCATCGCCCAGCGCTCTCTAATGAACACTAGTTTAGTCGTTTATATAGTACACAAAACAAACAGCAATGCGTCTGGATGCTCTTAAAGAAACCAGCGATTACGATCGCTTATTTTATCTACATCCTTTGGTCTCTGTACCTCAGCTAAATTGCTAGGTTGGGTGGTTGTTAATTTATGAAAGGTCTGGTCCCAAAGACTACAGCCTAACTAGTCAGCCACTGAAAAAGAGGCTATGCGGAGCGGAGTCATCCCTGCAGCGATTCGAACCTTTTACTTGGAGTATGGAGGCCCTATGTTTAATAGACCGTTAGTAATATTCAGGTTCAGAATCATGGTGTTGGGTGAGTTGTTGCACCCTGTGGAAGTGGGTGGGGCCTACTACTCAACAGTGAGTGAGCCTGAAGGTAGGAATGCATACACCTATAATTAGCAATGCACAGGCTTCTTCATTCGAGTACTTACCGGTAGTATTCCCGGTTATACCTACAAGAAACACATATCACATATATTGACAATAGTATTTAATGGTTATGCTGACAGCTGCATCTTGTTCCATTTTGAGGGCAGCCTTAATTCTTGGTTGCAGATGAACAGTCAACCCGCGTTTCGCCCCTCGATGGTGCACAGGCCTGGGACTTTTTCATGGCCTTGGTATACAAGAATGTGCTGCCAATGGTATTATTCCAAGTCTTTGATGTGGGCTGTATTCTTTATCTTCGGTCACTTGTCAAGCGATACAATGTTCTATGGGGTTGAGTTGAAATGAAAGCTCACAACTAAGGAGATGTCCCCTGCTTGATCAAGTATTGTGAGCAAGGCGGGTCCTTAAGCCGAATTAGTCACTGAAGCCTATATTAAATCTCCAGATGCAGTCTACATGCACACCTACCTTCAGAATTTTACTTGAATTTGTCTTTCTGCCTCCTATGTTATTAGGATTGAAGTATGCGGCCTGTAGGTCAATCAATCAATCAAAATTGAGTTTATTAGTTAATAAAAACCATAAACATGATAAAATCCAAACCATGATCACCAATACAGTACATATAAAATCAATAAATCTCTACTTCAGGCAATCTAAGCACCAGTGTGTCCATCATAGACGCACGGAGCCAAGTCTGAACATCATGCATACAACGGGATAAAAATATGGGAATTTTAACTGGTGTAAAACCATTGGCCTTCCTATTTCGTACATATGAGCACAGGAAGATCACAAAGAGCACATTATAAAACTCAAGTAAATATATGATCCTTAAAAAAACAAGTATCGCGCCACATGAAGAACATGCACAAATCCACAGGTTACTGTGCAGAGGAGCAAAGACAGTGTAAACATTTTGAGACATAACGGCAGCTTACGTCACCTGCTAGGGCTATGTCCATGACAACAACATTCATGATGCTAGATGCAAGCTTGACGCTGCTGTGCAAAAGAGGCATTATAAAGGCTGAACAGTACATTAACGCAATTTGTGTGAAAAAGACAAACTTACGAACGCGCACCTATCCGCCAAGGAGGCTTAAGTGCCTATTGAAACATTTAAAACAGCTATGCACGGGTCACATTTACTGTGCAATTAGCGAGTTGGAAGTAATGTGTATGCACCTTTCACAGGATAAAATTTCTATCTCTTTGTTAAAAATTGCTAAAAACTGCACCAGGCGAATGTTCAGCATAATATTCTTTGGATTTAAAGCCTCTATGGCTGCCACCCTACTGGTTCTAACATCTAAGGCTAAAATTGCTTTGCACAGCAATGTCCTCCGGTGTACTAGCATGTTTGGGTACACATAGAGGACAAGTATAGACTTTACTTTTGCCTGAGGATACAAGCGGCATACTTCATCTTCCGGTACGGCTCCTTCTGCAGATGGGGGATGAACTCGAGGGTGGGGAGGAGTCCAAATTGCATCTTAATCCGTTCCCGCTTGATGGTCAATGAAAACACTGCCTCCAAATAGGGCTGTTCCTTGTTTGAGTAATATGAGTTTATTACTAACCACCCAGTGCTTAATTTGAGAAAGTGGTTTCCGGTGCTCTGCACCGGCACTTAATTGCCAGCACTGGCACCAGTGACAGTCCACCACATGGTGGCGATGTCTGTTTAATTTTGAAAGGAGCACAACAGTGTTCATTAAGTCAATATACATTGAAAATTATTAATACCAGCCTCTCATGTTATTATTATAGCTTTGTGTGGCCTGAAATATTCTGAATTGTCACACTTGTAGGAGAGTGTTGATTAGGTGTTACATTGGTACTGTCATTGGCAGCACTAGCAGGGGCAATGGGGGGGGTGCAGACTGCAGTGGCCTTCCGAGAAGGGCCCTGGCACTACATGTTTCACAAATTAAGCACTGTAACCCCCCATGTGATCGTTTTGTCAGTACAGCTTTACCTTCCAACCTGCTTTTCTGCTGTATGCATTTGGTCACATATTTCCTGAAGGTATTGATACTTTTGTTTAGTTGCCATAAGTCTTGGACACCAAGATTCTGTATACTTTCTTGCAGGTATTTGGCGAATTGACCTTTCCCCCTTGTAAGATTTATCTCTGCCCAGACGAGTTTGACCAGCGAACCCTCCGAGGCACTCTGCAGTCCATGGCAGCACTTCACAAAGGCCTCTTGCCTAGCTAGTGATTTTTTTTATCAGGGCAAATTCTAACCTTATCTTGGTGAGAGAGGCTGACCTTGGAATCTGGAATGCACATTTATATGTTCGTATTTCAAGCTTCTCTAGCAGGTCCGCATCTTCGCCCAGCATTATCTCGCCTCCATAGGGCAAAGATGTAATCAATTTTGATTTGATAACTGTTACCAGCGCCTTTAGATTATGCCCCCACAAACGTTTCATTAGGTTTGAGAAGGCGAAGTTTAAAGCCTCTATTTTTGCAATGATGGCTTTTTTGGGGAGCAAAATAATTTTGTGACTCCAGTTTAATTCCCAAGTACGTATATGTTGCAACTTCATCAATGTTGGCACCATTACAATTTTTTGTTATTCGTTGTTTCAGCGTTATACCTTTAGTTTTTCTTAAGGCTGAATTCCAACTGATTATTTACTGAGTTCTCAGCGAGCTTGTTGATCAGCCTCTGTAGGCCCACACACTTAACAGCAGTAGGTCGTCTGCATACAGGATGTTACTCAACTGTTCGGACCCAAGGCTCGGTGCATGAGAAACCACTTCTGCCAGGGAGGCTGAGAGAACCCCTATGAACAGATGAAACAACAGTGCAGCCAATATACATCCCGGTTTCAATCCAAGGGACGTGTTAACATTTCTGTATAAATGGTGTCTGTCCCCCAACTTGATCTTTACCTAAGTTTTTGTGTATATCAACTGGATGGCCTTAAAAGGTTTTGTGTAATTCCCCAGCATGATAGGTTTTCCCAGAGCAGGCCTTGAGGGACACAGTCAAAGGCCGCTATGATTTCCACAAAACACATGAAAAGGGGCCTCCCGATGTTGCATGCTCTCTTCATTATGAGGCCCACAGCCATCAGTTTGGGGGTGGTTCCTTGCTTTTTAGTGAGCGTGGTTTGGTTCATTGGCAGCCTTTGCGCCTCCGTTGCCCACTCCTGTAGATCTTGCAGTAGTAGTGTTGAAAAGTGTTTACGGTCCACATCGAGCAGTGATATCAACCTGTACTTGTTAGGGGACACAGCTACACAACCCTTGAAAATGGGGTGAATCACTTAGCCTCTCCAGCTTTCTGGAGTACTTTCCGTCAGCAATATTTGCTTAAACATCGTGATCAGGAAACCAGCCCAAGTTGTAACACTGTGCTTTAGGAGAGCAGTTGGTATGCCATTAGAGCCGGGTGCACTGCTGGAGTGCTAATTCTTGATTATTTTTTTTAAGGCCTCCATTGAGAAATCTGGGGGCTCCATTGAGTGGCCTAGGAGTCTCTGTAAAATAATTACTATTGGTTGCCAGGGTCACCAACTCGTGTGGACTGTGATCTTTTGCATGTGGGGTCAAACCTGGGGCAGAATGGTCATCTGTGCGTCCCTTGTAATGTGTTTGTGGATATTTAATCCATTCTTCCTCGCTTATGTTAGCGTTGTTTGCCGCCTTGGGGCCCTTATCAAGCTCCCTGACTAGTTTCCAGAAACTTCTGTGGTCGTTCCACTTGGAGGAGTAAAGTAGATTTGTACACAATGCTTCTGATCTATCTATCTTTGGCAGCCATACCGCCTTTTTTAGGCTCTTATGCTCCATTTGTAGGCCATTTAGTAATACTAAATCCTGTGGTCAGCGCGGCAGTTGACCGAGCCCTTTATTGATCCTTGACCTGATAAGGCGAACCGGCTTTGGCTGGATGATAAACCCCTTGTGGATAATATTTTTACCTTTCTCTAGATTGTTGTCCAGATATCTTGCTGCAAGGGTCTCCGAGAAGCGCTCCCATGGCTTAACATATTTTCCTTGCTGGATGGTATTTCCTTCAGCATTCTCTTGGCCTCGCAAGCCAAGCCTCCAATGTGGTCTGGTTCAGTGCGAGCTTCAGCCTGCACTATCAACGCCTGATCTAATACAGACATATCGACACTTAGACAGAAATTTTGTAGGTGGTCACTCTCAGATCTGTGCTCAATTTTGAAGTTGGTAATTCCACTATACAGTCTGGCGCCCACCATCAGATAGTCAAGGTAGGAGATCATCTTACATAAGAGCCTTGTCCAAGGGGGTGGGATGTCCACCGGTAGACATCCATTGAGTATTACCAGATTAGCTGCTTCGCAAGCCTTCAAGACCATTTTCCCAAGATTTTCATGGCTTCTATGCATGGGATGACTTTGTACGGGCAACACCTGTAACACCTTGCTGCCAGCCTCATGTGTCTTGAAAAAGTTTCAGATTAAAATCTCTGATAATTACCAAGTTTGCCATCTGTTTATCCCCTTTCCACTGCAGGAGCAGCTTGATCAGCTTTTCCTCTGTCAAGCCTAGCGCAGCGCGCATGCGCTCGTTTAGGAGATGACCTTTTGGAATCGGTCGGCACTTTTCTAACACTTGTGTGTGTGGTGGCATCCACCTTGCGGGAGCGAGCAGCGGCGCGCAGAGGCCATCTGTTTCTAATTAGTGTGGCCGCGCATGCTTACATTTGCCTGTCTCGCGGTCGTGACCAGCTCTTAGTGGACGTTCATGCGTTTCGAGTCATCAGCGCAGCACCCTATTTCATCTTTAACCATGGTGGCCACTTAAGGCGGCCCCGGACCTGCAGGTAACATTTTAATTATAATCAGTGCGGCGGCGGCCATCCCAGCCTCATCTAAGTATTGCGGCCACACCATTTCTTTCGTCTTTTGTCCATTCCTGCATGTTTTTTCGAGGTCGCGGCGAGGTCCGTTTCCAAAATGTATTATTGTTTTATGTTCTTGTACGGGCGTATGCTATCCCACAGTGTGAGTAATGCTCTAAGCCGTGATGTCGATATTGCACATTTACTTCACAACATAGTTGAACTAATATTGTACCAATTATTTTTAGGTCTCGCCTACGCAGCGCAGTTCGCATGCGCTGCGTAGGCAAAAAGACCTTTTGGAATGGCTTCTGCTTTTCAGCCAAAAACGTGCACGCGTTCCATTGCCTTCAATGGCAACGCGTGCACGTGTGGCAATTGCCTTGCGGGAGCGAGCTTGACACCATATGCTTGTAATTAACTTAGAAACACATGGTGCCCGTGGCTCGCTCCCGCAAGGGAAACGCTTTGTGTGCTCTCGCACTCCCCCACCCCTCCCACTTTCAGCACGAGGCGCGCGCTGGTTTTTCTTCTTTTCAAATCTCCCACTTTCCTGTTCGGAAATATTGGCATGTATGCGGCTTCTCTTCGTTTCTGCCCCTCTCCATTAGCTCAGTCATTATCATGCAGTCTGCTTCATTGTGTTTTATGTTTTCAGTTTGCTGCCATTGCCTTTTCTCCCTTTTACTCTTTAATACCCCTTTCTCAATGTCCCATTTTAATACCCTTTACTTTTCCCCTTTTCTTTCTCCACATCTCATGCACCCTGCAGCTGCTGCCTGGAGCAGGACACCAATTTATGCATCCCCCTTCTCGCGTGCCACAGTCCACCTCGTACATCATAACTTTGGGGCGGGGCTATCGATGGGGGCGGAATCCAGCAAGGCGTGGCGCGCTGGAGCTTTGGGATTGTTGTGACATTACCAACCGGCGCTGGACAGGAAGTAGAGGAGGCGGCGGAGCCGTGACAGGTGAGAGCCTGGCAGAGAGCAGCTGGGCACCGGTGGGGCCCTTCCTGGACTCCTGTAAGGGTCCCTTCTTTACCTGCCATCTCTGTGAACCGCTCCCCCAGAGCTTCCATATCACCCTCACAATCCTGCGGCGGTGCCACCCTCCTGCAACCGTCTGCACCCCAAATCGTCGATATCATCCTCTGAATCACACAGCGGTGCCACCCTCCTGAAAGAACTTCTGCACCCCAAAGCTTCCATATCACCCTTACAACCCTGCAGCGGTACCACCCTCCTGCAGACCGTTTGCACCCCAAATCGTCCATATCATCCTCTGAATCCCACAGCGGTGCCACCCTCCTGAAGAACTTCTGCACCCCAAAGCTCCCATATCACCTCACAATCGTGCAGCTGTGCCAACCTCCTGCACAACTTCTGCACCCCAAAGCTTCCAGATCACCTTCATAATCCTGCTGCTGTGCCAATCTACTGCAGACCCTCTGCAACCCAAAGCTTCCTTTTACCCTCTGAATCCCGCAGCTGTGCCACCCTGCAGCAGACCTGTGCACCCCAAGGCTTCCATATCACCCTTTGAATCTTAAAGATGTGCCACCCTCCTGCAGATCTCTGCAACTCAAAGCCTCCATATCACCCTCAGAATCCTGCAGCTCTTCCTCCCAGAACCCCTCGAATCCAAATTCCCTCTCCCGTAGGGAACCCCTTAGGTACCTGCAGGACTTCACCTAAACCCTCTGCCCCCTGGTGCACTGCTACCCTCTTCGCCCAGAGCTCCCATATTAATCTTTTAACCTTTCACCTCTGTGACGCTCCTGCAGACCCCTTGCACTCCAGGTCCCATGCAGAGAGCACTATAAGCACCTGTGGGACCTTTGCCCAGTCCCTTTCAAAGGTCACTTTCTGCACCCCGCATTGCTGCTACCTTCTTCATCACAGAGCTCCCACATTACCGTCTGAACCCTGCTGACCTGGGATACACCACCCTGCAACACCAAGCCTCGACATTTCTTACAAGACCTGCCATTCTAGTGACTTGAATAATCTATCCCACCTACCTGTCATGCATTTGACCCATAAACTCATCTCAAAATGTGTGATTCTAGATAAATATTTCATTGCAGTCACATTTCTTCTCATTGTCAAATACGAGAACACCTTTAAATATATGAGTTCAAAATGTCTGCCATACAAACTTTTGTTTGATTTAATAGGCTTAACTTTTGCTCCATGTATAATAAAAATCTAAACCACATATAGGGCACACATGACCGCTGACTTACCTCTTAGTCTTAGTTAACTAATAGCATTGTCAGTGTTGTTTTTAGTGCTTTACGCAAAGAGCACAGCTGGTTGTGTGCTGGCTTGGAGATGGGTAGGGAGTTCAAGAGATTGACTGCAGAAGTTGAATAAGCATTGGCATAGCCAATAGGTCTCGCTTTTTGGACCTTATAAGTATTTACTTATGCAGCATAATATCCTTGGTGCCACAACATCAACTTTTGTATGGCTAAACACTTATAAGATCCCAAAGGCGAAACCTATTGGCTATGCCAATGCTTGTTTATTAAATATGTTGGTGGTAAGACACTGCTGCTTCTGTAATAACCTGTGTATATTTTATTAAACGTATACGTTTCTTGTGAAAGAATGTTGCTGCTAACCGTGAATGTATTTCTTCTCTGTCTGTCCTTAAGTTACCTAGCACTTCAGGGGCATATCTCTCGGGGTTCTGTCATGGAGACGTCAGATTTTGGGGTCGGCCTGCCGGGTTTGGTAATTTTCCACAGCTGGTGGAGATGAGGCTGTGAGCAGGGCGGAAGGGAGCCATGTCTGTGTGCGCTCAGTGTCAGGCCACCCAGCGCATGACAAGGCAGTGACCGCAGCTACGAAGGCAGACAAGCCAGCCAGCAGATATGTGCTACGGACCAGTGCACTGCCAGAGCTGCTGCCGTTCTGACGTCTAATGTGCAATCGAATGTTGAGCTGACTCCCTGGTGTGGCACCACATGCCCTGTGGCCAGCTGCAGCAGTGTGAAGGGGCCTCTTTAGTGTACAGAGATATGTTTCATTCTTTTCTGTTTTTATGCGTGTTGCTTGTTTTATTTCCTTTCGGCATACATTGCGTTCAGATACAGGTTCGAGTGAGGTTCGCATATTCCGCTGGGCCACAGAAACAAAACTGTCTCTCAGTTGGTTCTATGGGTACATGTTATATTCTGTACCACTTTTCTCTTGTAACGTAACTAGCTCTATTGTACAGCGCTCTGACAGATCTGATCTAATACAGACATATCGACACTTAGACAGAAGTTTTGTAGGTGGTCACTCTCAGATCTGTGCTCAATTTTGAAGTTGGTAATTCCACTATACAGTCTGGCGCCCACCATCAGATAGTCAAGGTAGGAGATCATCTTACATAAGAGCCTTGTCCAAGGGGGTGGGATGTCCACCGGTAGACATCCATTGAGTATTACCAGATTAGCTGCTTCGCAAGCCTTCAAGACCATTTTCCCAAGATTTTCATGGCTTCTATGCATGGGATGACTGTGTACGGGCAACACCTGTAACACCTTGCTGCCAGCCTCATGTGTCTTGAAAAAGTTTCAGATTAAAATCTCTGGTAATTACCAAGTTTGCCATCTGTTTATCCCCTTTCCACTGCAGGAGCAGCTTGATCAGCTTTTCCTCTGTCAAGCCTAGCGCAGCGCGCATGCGCTCGTTTAGGAGATGACCTTTTGGAATCGGTCTGCACTTTTCTAACACTTGTGTGTGTGGCGGCATCCACCTTGCGGGAGCGAGCAGCGGTGCGCAGAGGCCATCTGTTTCTAATTAGTGTGGCCGCGCATGCTTACATTTGCCTGTCTCGCGGTCGTGACCAGCTCTTAGTGGACGTTCATGCGTTTCGAGTCATCAGCGCAGCACCCTCTTTCATCTTTAACCATGGTGGCCACTTAAGGCGGCCCCGGGCCTGCAGGTAACATTTTAATTATAATGAGTGCGGCGGCGGCCATCCCAGCCTCATCTAAGTATTGCGGCCACACCATTTCTTTCGTCTTTTGTCCATTCCTGCATGTTTTTTCGAGGTCGCGCCGAGGTCCGTTTCCAAAATGTATTATTGTTTTATGTTCTTGTACGGGCGTATGCTATCCCACAGTGTGAGTAATGCTCTAAGCCGTGATGTCGATATTGCACATTTACTTCACAACATAGTTGAACTAATATTGTACCAATTATTTTTAGGTCTCGCCTACGCAGCGCAGTTCGCATGCGCTGCGTAGGCAAAAAGACCTTTTGGAATGGCTTCTGCTTTTCAGCCAAAAACGTGCACGCGTTCCATTGCCTTCAATGGCAACGCGTGCACGTGTGGCAATTGCCTTGCGGGAGCGAGCTTGACACCATATGCTTGTAATTAACTTAGAAACACATGGTGCCCGTGGCTCGCTCCCGCAAGGGAAAGGCTTTGTGTGCTCTCGCACTCCCCCACCCCTCCCACTTTCAGCGCGAGGCGCGCGCTGGTTTTTCTTCTTTTCAAATCTCCCACTTTCCTGTTCGGAAATATTGGCATGTATGCGGCTTCTCTTCGTTTCTGCCCCTCTCCATTAGCTCAGTCATTATCATGCAGTCTGCTTCATTGTGTTTTATGTTTTCAGTTTGCTGCCATTGCCTTTTCTCCCTTTTACTCTTTAATACCCCTTTCTCAATGTCCCATTTTAATACCCTTTACTTTTCCCCTTTTCTTTCTCCACATCTCATGCACCCTGCAGCTGCTGCCTGGAGCAGGACACCAATTTATGCATCCCCCTTCTCGCGTGCCACAGTCCACCTCGTACATCATAACTTTGGGGCGGGGCTATCGATGGGGGCGGAATCCAGCAAGGCGTGGCGCGCTGGAGCTTTGGGATTGTTGTGACATTACCAACCGGCGCTGGACAGGAAGTAGAGGAGGCGGCGGAGCCGTGACAGGTGAGAGCCTGGCAGAGAGCAGCTGGGCACCGGTGGGGCCCTTCCTGGACTCCTGTAAGGGTCTCTTCTTTACCTGCCATCTCTGTGAACCGCTCCCCCAGAGCTTCCATATCACCCTCACAATCCTGCGGCGGTGCCACCCTCCTGCAACCGTCTGCACCCCAAATCGTCGATATCATCCTCTGAATCACACAGCGGTGCCACCCTCCTGAAAGAACTTCTGCACCCCAAAGCTTCCATATCACCCTTACAACCCTGCAGCGTTGCCACCCTCCTGCAGACCGTTTGCACCCCAAATCGTCCATATCATCCTCTGAATCCCACAGCGGTGCCACCCTCCTGAAGAACTTCTGCACCCCAAAGCTCCCATATCACCTCACAATCGTGCAGCTGTGCCAACCTCCTGCACAACTTCTGCACCCCAAAGCTTCCAGATCACCTTCATAATCCTGCTGCTGAGCCAATCTACTGCAGACCCTCTGCAACCCAAAGCTTCCTTTTACCCTCTGAATCCCACAGCTGTGCCACCCTGCAGCAGACCCTGTGCACCCCAAGGCTTCCATATCACCCTTTGAATCTTAAAGATGTGCCACCCTCCTGCCGATCTCTGCAACTCAAAGCCTCCATATCACCCTCAGAATCCTGCAGCTCTTCCTCCCAGAACCCCTCGAATCCAGATTCCCTCTCCCGTAGGGAACCCCTTAGATACCTGCAGGACTTCACCTAAACCCTCTGCCCCCTGGTGCACTGCTACCCTCTTCGCCCAGAGCTCCCATATTAATCTCTTAACCTTTCACCTCTGTGACGCTCCTGCAGACCCCTTGCACTCCAGGTCCCATGCAGAGCGCACTATAAGCACCTGTGGGACCTTTGCCCAGTCCCTTTCAAAGGTCACTTTCTGCACCCCGCATTGCTGCTACCTTCTTCATCACAGAGCTCCCACATTACCGTCTGAACCCTGCTGACCTGGGATACACCACCCTGCAACACCAAGCCTCGACATTTCTTACAAGACCTGCCATTCTAGTGACTTGAATAATCTATCCCACCTACCTGTCATGCATTTGACCCATAAACTCATCTCAAAATGTGTGATTCTAGATAAATATTTCATTGCAGTCACATTTATTATTATTATTATTATTATTAGTTCTTATATAGCGCTCAACTCACCCTTGGGCATCTTGGCGCTTGCATTGGGAACCCGTCCTGGTTTTTCCCTGTGAGATAACCCGTACTGGGCATCCCCAAGGTGAAAGCCAGGCATCCCGCCGCGGGGGGGCCGTTGTGGAGATTAAGCAAGCTTGTTGCCCAGAGCTGCATAGTGTGAACTCGTGCTTAGAGTGGGCACCAAAGCGAGAATTATCGAGTCCGTGGACAATTGGGCTCTGGACCCTGCCGCATCGGGAATTGAACCCTGGTCCCGGGTCTGACCTCTGCTTCAGGGTATGCCTCCTCTAACCAGTGAGCTACACATTTCTTCTCATTGTCACATACGAGAGCACCTTTAAATATATGAGTTCAAAATGTCTGCCATACAAACTTTTGTTTGATTTAATAGGCTTAACTTTTGCTCCATGTATAATAAAAATCTAAACCACACATAGGGCACACATGACCGCTGACTTACCTCTTAGTCTTAGTTAACTAATAGCATTGTCAGTGTTGTTTTTAGTGCTTTACGCAAAGAGCACAGCTGGTTGTGTGCTGGCTTGGAGATGGGTAGGGAGTTCAAGAGATTGACTGCAGAAGTTGAATAAGCATTGGCATAGCCAATAGGTCTCGCTTTTTGGACCTTATAAGTACTTACTTATGCAGCATAATATCCTTGGTGCAACAACATCAACTTTTGTATGGCTAAACACTTATAAGATCCCAAAGGTGGAACCTATTGGCTATGCCAATGCTTGTTTATTAAATATGTTGGTGGTAAGACACTGCTGCTTCTGTAATAACCTGTGTATATTTTATTAAACGTATACGTTTCTTGTGAAAGAATGTTGCTGCTAACCGTGAATGTATTTCTTCTCTGTCTGTCCTTAAGTTACCTAGCACTTCAGGGGCATATCTCTCGGGGTTCTGTCATGGAGACGTCAGATTTTGGGGTCAGCCTGCCGGGTTTGGTAATTTTCCACAGCTGGTGGAGATGAGGCTGTGAGCAGGGCGGAAGGGAGCCATGTCTGTGTGCGCTCAGTGTCAGGCCACCCAGCGCATGACAAGGCAGTGACCGCAGCTACGAAGGCAGACAAGCCAGCCAGCAGATATGTGCTACGGACCAGTGCACTGCCACAGCTGCTGCCGTTCTGACGTCTAATGTGCAATCGAATGTTGAGCTGACTCCCTGGTGTGGCACCACATGCCCTGTGGCCAGCTGCAGCAGTGTGAAGGGGCCTCTTTAGTGTACAGAGATATGTTTCATTCTTTTCTGTTTTTATGCGTGTTGCTTGTTTTATTTCCTTTCGGCATACATTGCGTTCAGATACAGGTTCGAGTGAGGTTCGCATATTCCGCTGGGCCACAGAAACAAAACTGTCTCTCAGTTGGTTCTATGGGTACATGTTATATTCTGTACCACTTTTCTCTTGTAACGTAACTAGCTCTATTGTACAGCGCTCTGACAGATCTGATCTAATACAGACATATCGACACTTAGACAGAAGTTTTGTAGGTGGTCACTCTCAGATCTGTGCTCAATTTTGAAGTTGGTAATTCCACTATACAGTCTGGCGCCCACCATCAGATAGTCAAGGTAGGAGATCATCTTACATAAGAGCCTTGTCCAAGGGGGTGTGATGTCCACCGGTAGACATCCATTGAGTATTACCAGATTAGCTGCTTCGCAAGCCTTCAAGACCATTTTCCCAAGATTTTCATGGCTTCTATGCATGGGATGACTTTGTACGGGCAACACCTGTAACACCTTGCTGCCAGCCTCATGTGTCTTGAAAAATTTTCAGATTAAAATCTCTGGTAATTACCAAGTTTGCCATCTGTTTATCCCCTTTCCACTGCAGGAGCAGCTTGATCAGCTTTTCCTCTGTCAAGCCTAGCGCAGCGCGCATGCGCTCGTTTAGGAGATGACCTTTTGGAATCGGTCTGCACTTTTCTAACACTTGTGTGTGTGGCGGCATCCACCTTGCGGGAGCGAGCAG
This sequence comes from Triturus cristatus, assembly GCF_964204655.1. Taxonomy (NCBI): domain Eukaryota; kingdom Metazoa; phylum Chordata; class Amphibia; order Caudata; family Salamandridae; genus Triturus; species Triturus cristatus. The sequence goes on along the minus strand of NC_140586.1, from coordinate 241,124,018 downwards.
CGGCGCGCAGAGGCCATCTGTTTCTAATTAGTGTGGCCGCGCATGCTTACATTTGCCTGTCTCGCGGTCGTGACCAGCTCTTAGTGGACGTTCATGCGTTTCGAGTCATCAGCGCAGCACCCTATTTCATCTTTAACCATGGTGGCCACTTAAGGCGGCCCCGGGCCTGCAGGTAACATTTTAATTATAATCAGTGCGGCGGCGGCCATCCCAGCCTCATCTAAGTATTGCGGCCACACCATTTCTTTCGTCTTTTGTCCATTCCTGCATGTTTTTTCGAGGTCGCGCCAAGGTCCGTTTCCAAAATGTATTATTGTTTTATGTTCTTGTACGGGCGTATGCTATCCCACAGTGTGAGTAATGCTCTAAGCCGTGATGTCGATATTGCACATTTACTTCACAACATAGTTGAACTAATATTGTACCAATTATTTTTAGGTCTCGCCTACGCAGCGCAGTTCGCATGCGCTGCGTAGGCAAAAAGACCTTTTGGAATGGCTTCTGCTTTTCAGCCAAAAACGTGCACGCGTTCCATTGCCTTCAATGGCAACGCGTGCACGTGTGGCAATTGCCTTGCGGGAGCGAGCTTGACACCATATGCTTGTAATTAACTCAGAAACACATGGTGCCCGTGGCTCGCTCCCGCAAGGGAAACGCTTTGTGTGCTCTCGCACTCCCCCACCCCTCCCACTTTCAGCGCGAGGCGCGCGCTGGTTTTTCTTCTTTTCAAATCTCCCACTTTCCTGTTCGGAAATATTGGCATGTATGCGGCTTCTCTTCGTTTCTGCCCCTCTCCATTAGCTCAGTCATTATCATGCAGTCTGCTTCATTGTGTTTTATGTTTTCAGTTTGCTGCCATTGCCTTTTCTCCCTTTTACTCTTTAATACCCCTTTCTCAATGTCCCATTTTAATACCCTTTACTTTTCCCCTTTTCTTTCTCCACATCTCATGCACCCTGCAGCTGCTGCCTGGAGCAGGACACCAATTTATGCATCCCCCTTCTCGCGTGCCACAGTCCACCTCGTACATCATAACTTTGGGGCGGGGCTATCGATGGGGGCGGAATCCAGCAAGGCGTGGCGCGCTGGAGCTTTGGGATTGTTGTGACATTACCAACCGGCGCTGGACAGGAAGTAGAGGAGGCGGCGGAGCCGTAACAGGTGAGAGCCTGGCAGAGAGCAGCTGGGCACCGGTGGGGCCCTTCCTGGACTCCTGTAAGGGTCTCTTCTTTACCTGCCATCTCTGTGAACCGCTCCCCCAGAGCTTCCATATCACCCTCACAATCCTGCGGCGGTGCCACCCTCCTGCAACCGTCTGCACCCCAAATCGTCGATATCATCCTCTGAATCACACAGCGGTGCCACCCTCCTGAAAGAACTTCTGCACCCCAAAGCTTCCATATCACCCTTACAACCCTGCAGCGGTGCCACCCTCCTGCAGACCGTTTGCACCCCAAATCGTCCATATCATCCTCTGAATCCCACAGCGGTGCCACCCTCCTGAAGAACTTCTGCACCCCAAAGCTCCCATATCACCTCACAATCGTGCAGCTGTGCCAACCTCCTGCACAACTTCTGCACCCCAAATCTTCCAGATCACCTTCATAATCCTGCTGCTGTGCCAATCTACTGCAGACCCTCTGCAACCCAAAGCTTCCTTTTACCCTCTGAATCCCGCAGCTGTGCCACCCTGCAGCAGACCCTGTGCACCCCAAGGCTTCCATATCACCCTTTGAATCTTAAAGATGTGCCACCCTCCTGCCGATCTCTGCAACTCAAAGCCTCCATATCACCCTCAGAATCATGCAGCTCTTCCTCCCAGAACCCCTCGAATCCAGATTCCCTCTCCCGTAGGGAACCCCTTAGGTACCTGCAGGACTTCACCTAAACCCTCTGCCCCCTGGTGCACTGCTACCCTCTTCGCCCAGAGCTCCCATATTAATCTCTTAACCTTTCACCTCTGTGACGCTCCTGCAGACCCCTTGCACTCCAGGTCCCATGCAGAGAGCACTATAAGCACCTGTGGGACCTTTGCCCAGTCCCTTTCAAAGGTCACTTTCTGCACCCCGCATTGCTGCTACCTTCTTCATCACAGAGCTCCCACATTACCGTCTGAACCCTGCTGACCTGGGATACACCACCCTGCAACACCAAGCCTCGACATTTCTTACAAGACCTGCCATTCTAGTGACTTGAATAATCTATCCCACCTACCTGTCATGCATTTGACCCATAAACTCATCTCAAAATGTGTGATTCTAGATAAATATTTCATTGCAGTCACATTTCTTCTCATTGTCACATACGAGAGCACCTTTAAATATATGAGTTCAAAATGTCTGCCATACAAACTTTTGTTTGATTTAATAGGCTTAACTTTTGCTCCATGTATAATAAAAATCTAAACCACATATAGGGCACACATGACCGCTGACTTACCTCTTAGTCTTAGTTAACTAATAGCATTGTCAGCGTTGTTTTTAGTGCTTTACGCAAAGAGCACAGCTGGTTGTGTGCTGGCTTGGAGATGGGTAGGGAGTTCAAGAGATTGACTGCAGAAGTTGAATAAGCATTGGCATAGCCAATAGGTCTCGCTTTTTGGACCTTATAAGTATTTACTTATGCAGCATAATATCCTTGGTGCAACAACATCAACTTTTGTATGGCTAAACACTTATAAGATCCCAAAGGCGAAACCTATTGGCTATGCCAATGCTTGTTTATTAAATATGTTGGTGGTAAGACACTGCTGCTTCTGTAATAACCTGTGTATATTTTATTAAACGTATACGTTTCTTGTGAAAGAATGTTGCTGCTAACCGTGAATGTATTTCTTCTCTGTCTGTCCTTAAGTTACCTAGCACTTCAGGGGCATATCTCTCGGGGTTCTGTCATGGAGACGTCAGATTTTGGGGTCAGCCTGCCGGGTTTGGTAATTTTCCACAGCTGGTGGAGATGAGGCTGTGAGCAGGGCGGAAGGGAGCCATGTCTGTGTGCGCTCAGTGTCAGGCCACCCAGCGCATGACAAGGCAGTGACCGCAGCTACGAAGGCAGACAAGCCAGCCAGCAGATATGTGCTACGGACCAGTGCACTGCCACAGCTGCTGCCGTTCTGACGTCTAATGTGCAATCGAATGTTGAGCTGACTCCCTGGTGTGGCACCACATGCCCTGCGGCCAGCTGCAGCAGTGTGAAGGGGCCTCTTTAGTGTACAGAGATATGTTTCATTCTTTTCTGTTTTTATGCGTGTTGCTTGTTTTATTTCCTTTCGGCATACATTGCGTTCAGATACAGGTTCGAGTGAGGTTCGCATATTCCGCTGGGCCACAGAAACAAAACTGTCTCTCAGTTGGTTCTATGGGTACATGTTATATTCTGTACCACTTTTCTCTTGTAACGTAACTAGCTCTATTGTACAGCGCTCTGACACCTTTGGGTAATGTCCGCGCTTTATAAAAATGAACTAAATAGAGGCAGCCGCCCCACTCTCGCTTCTCACCCACGTGTTTATGCAGAGTGCAGACCCGCCATTTAATACCGTTAATAGCCTTCAAGTTAAAATGGCCTGATTGCAGAAAGGGAAGCAATTTGGCTGAGCGTTATCTGAGCATCAACTGGATTGTTCTCTCCTCACCTCTGCAGAAAGGAGAGGGGTTAGGCCGCCGAGCCTTGCACACAAGTTGACCCAGGCTACCTGGCATCATTCGGGGACTATAAAAGGGCATTATTCCGACCGCTTTGAATAATTTAATGCGGCAGTTGAAAGCCACTCTCCCTAAAATTATTTAATTTTTTTAAAGGATTAAGAGTTTTCCGCAAACCATTCATTTGTAGAGGTTGTAACCCTGGTAAGAGTGCTGCAGCTGCCATTTCTTCCTGCTTGCGACACACCTCCCAGCAGCTTCAAAAGCCCCTTTTCCCAAAATGCCACTGAAGGGTGTGTTCTGCTCCTGCCTTACATGGCACTCTCTTGGGCTCCCTCCCTCACTCTAACCTCACTTGTACTTATTTTGGCGCTTGCGGGCAAGCACGGGCATCGCCATCCCTGGCACTGATCTCCTTGTGGGACAAGCACAGCTCAGTGCCTGTGCCTACTCCCACCCCCCAGTAACCAGCAAATCTTCCATTCCTACATCCATCAGCACCCCAAGTACCTCCTTTACGCTAGCATCCCTAGCTCCAGCTAGCCCCTAAACTTACTAACAAAAACCCAGACAAAAAACTCCCATACTGATACTGCAGCAGCGGCTGCGTCACCTTCTTTCTAATGATGGACCCTAACTCTCTGACCATCACCTTTACTCTCCAAAGACCAGCACTCTAACTTACAGTACCAAATTGTAACTCTTGCAGGCCTTTGCACTGCACCATGCACCCAGCCAGTCCGGGGGTACACCTGCCTCCTCCCCCACCCCCCAGGCCCAAATTATCACCTTGCATACAACACAACTGCGCCTTTGTTGCACTGTTACTCACCCTGGCACCAATTTTGGTAACTGACACAATTCCAATGCACCTTGGTTGCGTTTGCACCTTGCATGAGTTTGTGTACACATGTATTTTGCGTTAACATAAAGATCGCGTCAAAGAGTAGGTGTGAATGAATTGTGCTGCCTCTGGTCCGCTAACATCCACAACAGCAATAAGGGAATACGTATGGATGGAATTCGATGGGGTGCAGTTCAGGTAAGATGGAGTACACACACACACTGGAATAATGTGGGAAAGGATTCTTTAATGAGAGCGGTCTGCACCATCAATACTCAACACTTACCACACCTTACATCCTATAGCTCCTGCCCTCACTAACAAAAGCATAGCAACCAACAATCCAATCTCCCGTAAGTTTGCACGTAAAACTACTCATCACAAAATACCTTCGACTTAAACTCTGATGTCCAGAAAACTGCCCTAACATATTCTCCCATTATTATAAATCTGCTACCCAGATGACTAGAATTTGTGAGAGCTTGGCCACTGTAATCACGCTACTCACGCACCTCTGCACCAGCGCAGCAACACCTCAGCACTAACACAGTGCAGTGTCACCTAACTAACAACGCAGCACTACCTCAGCATCAGTGCAGCACCACCAACTCAACGCCATGACAGCGTCACCACAGCGTCACTCAGCGCCACTAGAGCATCACTCAGCACCACAACAGCACCACCTCGGCATCACCTAAGCACCATCACAGCATCACTCAGCACCACCTGAGCACCAGAACAGCATCACTGGAGCACCACTAAAGCAACACTCAGCACCACCTCAGCATCACTAAATAACACACCAGTATCACTCAGCACCACCTCTGCATAAACACAACACCACCTTAGCACTATGTCAGTTTAACTCCGCATGACCTGAGCACCAGTGCAGCACCACCTCAGTACCATCACAGCACCACCTCACTACCAGTCCAGCACTACCTCTGCATCAGTGTAGCACCACCACTTCAGCATCAGCGCAGCACCACCACCTCAGCATCATTCAGCACCACCACACCAACACTCAACAACACCTCAGCACCAGCGCAGAATCTCCTCAGCATCACTTACCACCACCACAGCACCACCTCTGCATAAGCCCAGCACCACCTTCGCATCAGTGCACCACCGCTAGCGAAGCACCAACTCACCACCAGCGCAGCACCACTTCAGCATTAGAGCAGCACCATTGCAGCATCACCTTAGCACCAGCACAGCACCACCAAAGCATCACTGAGCACCAGCGCCGCACAAGCACACTACCACCTTAGCACCATGTCAGTATAACTTAGCAACACCTGAGCATCAGCACAGCATCACCTCAGCACCAGGGCAGACAAACTAGAAGACATTCTACATGTTTTTTTAGGGTCAATCCGTTGAACATAATGTGTACTTGCTTATATATAAGGTGACATACATGCTTATAACACTTTATTATAACTTTTCAACATGCTGCGCAGAAGCCATACTGCTTCACAACATAGCTTAAAGGCATTGATAAAGCGAATAGCTCTGGCAAAACACTTATAAGGTCCCAAAGGCAAGACCTATTGGCTATGCCAATGCTTGTTTATTTTTCTCTTGGGTCAATATATATATTAACCAGGACTAGTGGAGTTGTCGACTTCTTGTCCCATCCCACCAGACATAGAGTTAGTAACCAAGGTTCCTCTTTATCCAGTGGCATTACTTTAAAGGTTAGTTTTGAGTTCACATAGGTCGCTAATCCACCTTTTGCCCTTCCGTGAGTGCTAGTTTTGCGTGCCCATCTGTTGAATTCAATGAACCCAATGAACGGAATGCTGGTTTGTGCCCAGGTCTACTGCACTGCAATTATGTTGAACTTCTCAAAGTATTCCATCGTAGCATCTTTGATTTTTGTGGCAAGACCTCCCAAATTCCAGGCACAGTTGTTTAGCTTATATTTATTTTGGGTGATGCCTCTGAGAATTCTGGTTTCAAACTTCATGGCCCAGCCCTGTTAGAGCAGATGCCAGCTCTAATTGTCTGAATCACCCTGTTTGGAGACTCGTCTAGACCCCAAATCTTCCTCTGTAGGCGAATCTGCTGCTTGAATCTTCAGGCCGAGACCCTGGTGGACAGGGGCCAACCCACTGCACCTTTCAAAATTAAGTACCTATTTACTGCAACCCTTGTATAGGCTCATGTGGGGTGACATATGGCTTCCAATATCCCTTGTCAGTTGGTTTGAAGGCTAGAGCGGGGGCGGATGGCACCCTTCCTGAAAATGCACTATTTTTATGCCTCAGCTCTTCAGCAGCTCCATACAGGCCAGGACTTTGGCTTGGATCTGCGGTCAATTGAACGTAACAACCGTGGATTTAGAAACTTACTTTCTGCTGGGTGGCAGGAATTTAATGAAATTCGACTTCCGCCAGATCCGGCAAGCCCTTTATCAATTTTAATATGTTTGAGCAATTTAGGATATCGTGGGATCTTTTAGATCTGTATTCAGGGATCCACAGTATGCTTGACTTTGATCCTGTAAAGGCAGCAGAGGACTTAATACTCTCTGCAATATTTCTGGGTGGGCATCCTGATTTTGTGAGCCCGCGTGAGCATTTGATGTTACCACAGGATGCACCATCCTCAGTTTCTGGACTTTCCCCACATATGCTTACAGATAGATTTAAAACCATTGTTTATTCTTATGTCCTCCATAGTTTGTGATCTGGCCCCATTCTCCCTTTGGGCTGGTCCAGGCTCAGGGGTACAGTCCCGCTGAGGGACGATCGCCCTCTTTTCTGGGCTGCATGTTTCATTCATTGAGCCTGCGGTTCTGACAGAAGTCTGTGCCGACCTCCTGTTTGCGGGAGTGGGTTCTAGCTCTTACTTCTTCCTTACAGTACCATCTTTTGTGCTGCGATTAGGATCATTCTTTACCCAAAACCGGTCGGAAGAGTTGTTGGGTGCTCATTTCCTTCATCTCTTGACTTCCATTTCAGTGGGGTCAGCAGTCTTGTTGCCATATTCCACAGGGGCTTGCCCCACGCAGGATCACACTGGATAAGGTTGGTGTCTGCCTTTCCTTGCTCGCTCGCTTTCTTTCCCACTTCGTCATGCTTGGTGGTGCGGGGTTATTTGGTGGTGACAGCTCAATGGTCACTAGCTCTTACTTTTGCTGGCGAGTTCTCCTCTCAATGGGGGTCATGAAGTCCCTTTGCTGGTTTATCAGGATTTTTGGTTCTTCTCATTGGATGGGTAATTGGCTGATTCATCCGGTCTAAAGTCAAAGGCAGCCCAGCTGAACACATTCACTACCAGGTCTCTGCCTTCAGACACAACAGCTCATTGGGGAAAACATAGATATGCTCAACCATGTTACTCGACAACGTAGCAAATCATGGGGTTTTTAAATGAATCTATTTGAAAAAGAGGTCTTACAAATGAAAAATGTAGAAAATGTGTGTGGTGATACTAGTAGAACAGCGGTTCTTAAACTGGGGTCTGCAACTTCTACTTAAGGGGTCGCCAACTGTTTAGAAAATTCAATAATATGAGCAGATTAATAAACAATATAGAAATGAAAAAGCAAAATTGAAAAGTATAAATCGCCCTGTAAATGCTAAGGAATTTGAAACTGGAGAGTAAAATTCATACGGGAAATTTAGTAAAATGTTATGGAGGTGATATCTCAATGGCCTCAGATACATGGCTCCATCCCTTCTTGTACCCACATCCATCAGAGGACAGCATGGGACCCTAGTTATCTGCTTTTGGTTAGAAGTTTGCATCACAGGCTATTTTTATGATCATAAACATATCTAGACAAGTTCTTAACATCACACTTTATTACAGTATTGTTACATAAAATTATTTTCAGAATACATAATCAGCTTCACATGGAGTTACCTAAAACCCAATCCCTCCCTGTGCATCAATCACTTTTGTTAAGTCATGGTCTGACGTTCCACCTGGGGTCCCCCTAGCAACCCCAGACATTCCAGGTCCACTATCGACCACACTTCAGTCAAAGAAGTTAGTTGTAATGCGAACCCAGGCTTTACCCACTAATGCTATAAGCCCCTCAACCGACAGCAATCCCCCTGGTGAACCCCAGCACCCACTAGAGAGCTCTTCTGGTCAACCATGCCACAACCTAAAGGACCCCTGGTTCGGACCTCATTCTCTACCACCCAAGGGGCCAGTGACCATTAGAGCATGTATGGAAAGCTGGGGGCCACATAAACAACTGACTCAACTCCCAGCAAAAGTACAGGTTTTTCAACAAATGCTACATACGCCCCATAGGTCCATGTGAAACTGGTATTCTCTATGCCTTATTCCCTATGAGTCGTCAAAGTGACTACAAGTGTCCCAGCCAACCATGAATTCACCACACAAAAGGACAGCATGGTTCACCTACCATCTAGACTCTCCCGAAGCTGCAAGATAAACCTACAAGCAAATGCAAATAATGTATTCACAAAAATAACATTACCCACATGGGAGAGGTGACCCCCATTAGGAAGAAGGATCCTTACTTCCCTGATGTAAACAAGTAAGATGCACTGGAGTCTAGTAAACTTCAGAAGCCTCAGTGCTTTCTGTTCAGGAGATTCACTGATTCATTAAGGTCCTTAACAGAGACACCTCCGCAGCATTTGCTCTATGTGTGACCTTGTATCACTGCCTCGGGGAAACGCCTAGACAACAAAATGAATTCAGTGATAAACAACTACAACTGGACTGTGCGGACATTTTCTACCAGCTCATTTTCACTCAAATGAAGTACAACCAGCACCAGAGGCAGAAGTCCCCTTGGAACCTTCATATTGATAACAGACCTCAAATTCCTGATGCGCAAAGCTCCTTGGCTATACCACCTCATGTTGAAACCAACTGCCGTCGCCCGCTTTTTCAACGTTGGCAGTTCAATATACCTCCAGGTGTTCCAGACGTAATAGTAGCCCAACAGCAACACCTCCTGTGGAGACATAGCACCTAGATGCACAGACAATATGTAGGAATGGGAGGAAAAAACACAAAATTACTCCAGGGATAAGGATTTAGATCATCTTAAAGTGAATGTACCACTTAAAACAAACCAATTTCCACCTGTCAATCTTCTGCACTGCCTGATCATCACAACCAGATGCTGATGTGGCTGCACCAATACGAAATGAATAAGAGCTAAAGTTGGGTCGATCACCTTGCTCGAGACCAAATTCAGTACCTTTGTAAATTCAAATCTGGAAAGAGGAATGCCATCAGCATGGGGGAATAGCATACTTGCCAATCCTGACAGGCAAACTGCCACATGATCCCTCACTACCTGAACCGAAAAACAATTGGACCCAGGGGTCCCACTGAGAATTATGTGGTAGTCCTGCCCTCCATGATCAGTCTTAGAAAAAGGCAAAGGGAACGCCAAGGATCCCATTGGCCAAGTCACCCCTTCCAATTGCAGACTCCTTGAGACCAGTATTTTTTAATGAGAAGAGGGTTTTATGGGGCCACCTTTTTATGACCCAGCTGTTATGTGTTTTTACTTTATACGATTTATTTGGTTTTTAATTGAACTGTACTGGGATTTGAATTCTTGCTGCTTGCACTACCTAACTCGACCTATTTAACTGGCAGAGGATTTGGATCTGCCTTCTTGCACCAGCCTGTGTGGGAGGGGGCGCTTTTAGGGTGGGTGCGCTTCTTGGGTGCATTTTGTTCACTTTTCCAAGAGGCTGCATCCTCACTTCCTATTGGCCATTTTTCCAGGCTGCTGGTCGGAGAAGGCAGCGCTCTAGTTGTTCTGTTATGCTGCCGTCTTCCCCTCAACACCTAAATTTAAGGAAGTCTGATGCGCAGAAATGCTGCTGGCCCGGATGGTGCCAGGGGCCAGGAATGCTGCACCTCCGTTGAGCAATCTGATGACTTACTCTTCATCCGCATTACACATGATGAGGCAAGTCATACATTCTGACTGTTTGCATGCTTGGTCCCCTGGGGAGAGAGCGTTTAAGTGCAGACAGTGTGGCTTTACGTTTGCTACTGACTTTCCTTCTGCGCTTGCGTCCCCTGTTCTGGACAAGCATTGCTCAAACTGTGTGCCATTAACTGCTGCTCTCTGGTTTGTCACCATGCTGAGTTATATGATCTTATCTAAGACTGCTTACCTGACTTAGTATTCCTTACTGAAATTTGGCTCCGTCCTGATATTTCTGTTGAAGCCCTTCTGGCACTGCCTTCAAGCTATAGTATCATCGGATGGGATAGACCTGCGGGCAGAGGGTTTGGTATAGCTATTATTCATAATTCCACTCTAAGCTGTAGCCTGGTTCCCGGCTCTATTCAAGGATGCAAAAATGCCTTATTCCAGATAACTGTGAGTAAAAATGTCACCCTCTAGGATCTCCTAATCTACAGACCCCCTGGCCCTTCCAAATCCTTTAGAACCGCTTTGTGTAGTCCCAGCAGAGTGGCTCCTTTAATAGCTGGAGCGCACGGCCCTTTAAGACTGTGCACTGCACCATTAACAATTGCGCGTCTTTCTGAGTTTCTGCCCACCAACCTGTGTGATATCTTGCTCTTCAGCGCCTGTTGCCTGCACCATCCTGTCCTTCGGTGGTCACGCAGCTCGCTTTTCGGGGTCCGTTGTCTGCATCGTCCTGTTCTTCAGTGTTCTCCATCTCAGGATCTGGCCGCAGCAGTGTCGGGTGCACCAAAACGTGCCAAGCTTCCTGTCTTCGTTTTCGTCGTTCGCCAGAAACCTGCTCAGGCATACAAAGAAAACGAAGGAGATATTAAAGCGGTAAACTCTTCTTTTGGGTAGCGCGCTGCTGGCGCGTAACTATCAAACATTTTGAAATACTTTTTGAAATACTTATCTGAAATCTGTGACATACTGGTGACTGGGTAACCAATTGGACAAAAATACCTAAAAAGGACAACAAACATTGGGAATATAAATACTATTGTTATACCAGGCGATTAATACATCAACAGTATCATTGGCTGGTATAATTATGAACATTATTGTCGACATGAACATTTGTCATCAGCTATGTTTAGCACAAAAAAAAGAGTTTTGAAATCTTAAGCAAAAGACTGTTGTATATGAAGTAATTAATTTACTATTGGTAATCCTCTATTTTTTTGGGGGGGGGAAGCTTGTATCTTTAAAAGGAGTAACCTCGTAAGAGAAATAAGCATCTTGGAAAAGAAACATTGAAAGCTAGAAGTTATTTGAGAATAGATATATTGATTCAGGAATACACTTGAAGACATCACTATACCTGGCAAAAGGAAGGGATATGAGTAAGAAAAAAAGCCAAGACCAATAGGAGCATTTAAGTGACACGCTGAAGATTCAATTGGCCTTCGTTTCCTTGTTCCCTTGGGCTATGTAGGGTTTGTACAATCGGCCCCTTGGCCTATAGGGAAGTAACCATTTCAGGTTGACTATTCGTTTGAGTTAAATGGAGACATGCAATATGACCTTGGCCAATCTGACTCAAATGATTGGCAATTTACAAAAAGAAACTCAGGCTTTAGCACAAAGTTTAGATGCCTTGCAGAGCCTAACTAGCACAAGTCCCAACGTATCAAGTTTAGGCCAGGGTAAGAAATCTACAGGTGACATGTGTGCCCAGTTTGCTTCTGCAGGAACTAGTCAGAATACCGGAACTCCTGTAATCCAAGTTACCACTCCACATACCATTCCTTTAGAACCTCCTGAGCGCTTTCTTTGAGATCCTACTAAATTTACAACATTTATAATTCAATGTCAGTCACACTTTATGTGTAAACCTGCGTGCTTCCCTACTGAGCAATCCAAAGTTGCTTATATTTTGTCGTACTTATGAGGCATATCAGCAACCTGGTAAATACCTTTGGTTGAAAGAGATGACCTGTTGTTGTATAATTATTCAGTCTTTGAAATGAAACATGATCATAATTTAGTAGAGTGTCAACGACAAAGTACAGTCAGATGCCAAGGTATAAGTATATAAGGAAAAGAAACCTGACCTTGAAAAAAACTGAAGAACCTGAGCCTATGCAAATACAGAGTCTCAGGGGCTCATTGACTAAAGAAGAACAACAATGATGCAGAGTATCAAAGCTTTGTTTGTACTGTGGTAACAAGGGGTGTTTTCTATGAGACTGCTCTGTGAAACCTAAGTAGAAAGGAGAATTGGGAAACTAGAGGACCTGAGACATAGAGAAGCAAGTGTTTCGGGTCTACAATTTGAAATAGCCTAAACTAATCTGGCTCAGACATCCTATATACCGCAATATCGACACTTTCTTATAACAGCCCAAGTATCATGGGATGGGGCTTCGGCCTGCTTTCAATTGTTAATGCAATTGTTGTGAAATGTTATGGATAAATCTTTGGCATCATCATTTAAGATTCCTTTTGAGTGTAAAGATCAGATAGATGAGGTTAAAACAATTGATGGTAGTACTTTGATATCTGGCCCAATCACCCATTCTACTACTTATTTGTGGCTAGATTTGCATGAAAACCATAGAGGATTTTTTTTTTTGATCTGATACAAAGTGCAGTTTCAGGCCATTCTAGGTATATCATGGTTAGAAACTCATAATCCCAACATAGATTGGAAGGATCGTACCTTGTCATTTTTTTCTGTATCGTGCAAGGATTATTGTCTATATGTGCCTCTCAAATTAGGCCTTGAGAGGACTGTAGCAATGGTGACGGACGAAAAGAATTCAACCATGCCCCCATGTTATCTAGACTAGGCATAAGTCTTTGATAAACAGAAGGCATCTGTTCTTCCACCACATAGGTCCTCTGACTGTCAGATTGATATAATTCTTTGGGCTCGCATCCCTTGTAGTAGGATCTATGCTTTAACCAAGAAAGAAAATACTCATTTGAGGGAAAACCTTGATGAAATGGTTCACATAGAATTCATCAGACCATCGTGCTCACCCGCCTCGCCCCCACTTTTCTTTGGGCCAAAATAGGGGGCGAGTTTTGCGCATGTATAGATTATAGAGTCCTTAATGATGCATCATACAAAATTTATATCCTTTACCTCTTGTTTCCAGTCTATTAGATCAAGTAAGAAATGCTCAAGTTTTTACAAAGCTGGATTTTCTAGGTGCTTACCATCTGGTACAGGTGAGAGAAGGAGATGAGTGGGAGACAGCTTTTCTGACTAAATTTGGGTTATATGAATATTTGGTGATGCCTATTGGTCTGTGTAATGCACCTGCAGCATTCCAATATTTTATTACTGAGGTTCTGAGAGAGATTTTGGACGTATGAGCAATTGTATATCTTGATGACATTCTGATTTACTCTCCCTCGATGAGAGAACATGAAAAATATGTAAGAGCCATGTTACAATGATTAAGAGATAATCAGTTGTATGTAAAACTAAAGAAATGTGAATTCCATGTTTCCAGAGTCTGCTTCCTGGGCTATATATTATCACTACAAGGGGGTTAGAATGGGCCCCCAGAAAGGTACAGCTATTCTGCAGTGGAAGTCCCCAAAAGCTGTAAAAGAAATCCAGAGCTTCCTGGGATTCGCAATATTTTATTGGCAGTTTATGGATCACTTTTCCACTGTGGTAGTCCCAATAACTCGATTATTGAAGAAAGGAGTGGTACTTCATTGGTCCTCGGCAGCTTAACAGTCTTTTCAACAAATGAAAAAGGCATTTAATACAGCCCCAATTTTGCGACATTCTGATACCTCTAAACCATTTATAGAGGAGGCCGATGTGTCTCAAGTAGCAGTAGGTGGGGTTATGTCACAAAGAAGCAAGGAAACAGGCCTACTTCGCCATATAGCGTATTTCTTACAAAGATTTACTCCTGCTGAAGAGAACTATTCAATAGGAGATAAAGAATTGTTAGACATTAAGAAGGCATTCAAAGAATGGAGACATTTGATGGGAGATTTACATACTGATAGTTATTATATACCACAGAATCTTAAAATTGTATAAATTGGCTAAAGCATTATCCATGAGACAATTAAGGTGGACCCAATCCATTAATGACTATGATTCTGTAATCCAATTTCAAGCAGGCAAACAACATGGAAAGGCAGACATATTGTCATGCCTTGGTCAGGAGAGCAGTGAATGTGAAAATAAATATCCCTCAATAATAACCCCATAACATATTGGAGCAGTGCTTTAGGAGGACACCTTCTTAAAAGAGATAGCTACAGCACTGAAAACTAAAGAAGCCGAAAAGACCATACAAAGTTACAATAATCAACGAAATAATGACCTATATTAAATACAAGAGGGGATATTTGTCCCTACGGCTGCTCTACAAAAATAGGTATTACAGTGATGCAATACACATGTTATCTGGTCACCCAGGTGGAAAAAGACTTTAGAATTGGTTAGGAGACACTTTTGGTGGCCCACATTATTATCGAAAACTAAACTATTTGTGCAAAGATGTACAGTGAATGCACAAAGTAAAGATATACACCAAGCACCCGCAGGCTTATTACACCCATTACCTACTCCTCCCTGTTCATGGCATACAGTTTCTATGGACTTCATAACAGAGTTACATAGAAGACAGAACAGGGTCATACAGCAATCATGGTTACTGTCAATGTGTTTTCCACAACTCTAGAGAACTTGCCGATAATTTTCTACAATCTATTGTACGTTTACATGGTTTACCTTCATTGATTGTATCTGACCGTGACCCACAATTTGTCTCGAAGTTTTGGAAGGCATTGTGTGGAATATTACAAATAGAGATTCATTTATCTACTGGCTATCGTCCTCAAACTGACAGTCAGACAGAGAGAGTGAATCAATGCTTAGAACAATATATAAGATGTGAAGTCTTGCACACTATAACAGATTGAGATATATGTCTATGGGCAGCAGAATTCACATACAACACTGTACAACATAGATCAACCGAAATCACTCCTTTTCAATATAATCATGGTTATCACCCCCATTTTTTACTATCACCGCCAACATCAATTACTGAAGTTCCAGCAGTTCAGAATTATTTAGACCAGATCAAGGCGTATCGATTTCAAGCGCAAAGTAATCTGGATCAAGATACATTTGTATATAAAAGATACACAGATAAATATCGCAGACCCAGTCCCGAATATCACGTTGGTGGAAATGTTTGGCTATCCACACAGCATATTAAATTGAAAGGGCCTCGGAAATTCCAACCACATTTCATAGGCCCTTGCTCAATCGTTAAAAAGGTGATTGACGGGGGGCGTGGCTAGCAGCCAAGCAAGATGGCCGCAGTCTAACGGAGCTCCGAGGGTGAGGCCGACTCCCCTGCCATCCGTACACTGATCCGCTTCTTCAACTATCCCTAACTGCGCTGGGCTGGTAGCCTGCAAGAAGCGGCGCCGACTGAGCCGCCTCCGGGGCTCCTACGTGCTCGTGAGCCTGATCGGCGTCGACCCGCTAGTGGCGGCCTGCGCCGCCGGCCGCGACCGGGGCCTGGATTATACTGAGGGCCGACCGCGGTGTGAGGGAGCCTGGGCAGTGGCTGTACCCAGAAACGACCGGAACGACTGACGACGGTGGCGCTGGGGCGGACCGGGATCGCCCGCGCCCTGCGGCCAAGTGGAAGCGCCCCGGACTGTGCGGGGGGGAATATTGTCCCCGTGCTCCAGCGCGGGGGGGGCTCGCCCTGAGGAACTGTGTCCGGTGCTGTGGTCCCCGGGGGCGTCGCCCCGTCACCAGCGCAGCCCCGTGGAAGGCGTAAGTGGGGGCCTGCAGAGGGACGCTGTGGAGTGGCCCCCAATTTGCTGCAGTGAGCCGGAGCCGGGGACTGTGGCCGCTCCTGAAGACGACCGAGGTGCGTCGCTGGACTGAGGGAGGCAGCGCTGGGGCAGACCGCGATTGTCCGCGCCCTGAGGCCTGGTGGGAGCGCCCCGCATTGGGTGCAGTCTGCGGCGGTCCCTGCGGAGGGAGTATCGCTGCCGTGATCCGCAAGAGGGAGGCTCGCCTTGCGAGGCTGGGGCCGACGCTGTGATCCCCGGGGGGGCTGCCCCGTCATCTGCTGTGCGGCTGCCCCGGCGCGGCCCCGTGGAAAAGGTGCGTGGGGGCCTGAAGAGGAGGACTGCGGCGTGGCCTCCGGGTTGCTGTGGTGGGCCGGTGGCCGTCCGGTTGTTTGGAGGCTTGATTGCCGCTCCCGAGCTGTGTGGTGACCTTGCCCCCCCCGGCCGGCTGGGTGACGAGAGGAAACGTCCCGGGACGGCTCCCGCCGGCCCCAAGATGTCCGGGAAGGGGAATCGCACGCACCAGCAGAGTAAGCTGGACAAATTTGCCTACAATAAAGACGCGGCCGCGGGGGCCGGGAGGACGGACGGGGCTGCTGCAAAGGCAGAAGCGCCTAAGGTAACACTGGAGGACATAATGCTTGCCCTTAACAAAGTGCAGACCACGGTGGGATCCATCTCCACAGATGTGTCCTTGCTCAGGGCGGACTTCCAAAAAATGTCGTCCAGGGTCACGGACGTGGAACGCACCACGGCGGCTTTGACGAGCGACACTACCCTCCTGCTCCAAAGGGTGTCCCAGTTGGAGGCTGAAACGAAACAAATGGTGGCGAAGATGGACGATCAGGAAGGGCGCTCCCGGCGTAATAACGTCCGAATAACGGGAATTCCCGAGAGTGAAGGGAAATCCGCCATGGACTTGTACATAGAGGACTTAATAAAAACCAGACTGCAGCCTCGGGGTCTCTCGTCGTTCTTCTCGGTGGAGCGCGCCCACAGAGTACCTGGGGGTAAGCCCAAGGTTGGGGCGCCCCCTCGACCGGTGCTGGCCCGCATCTTCAACTACCGCGACAGGGATGTCATCCTCCAGACGGCCCGGGTGGTGCCACTGTTACGGATTCAGAACTCGATGGTGTCGTTCTTCCCGGACTTCACGGCGGCGGTGGCGGCGCGGCGGAGAAGCTTCCTGGAGGTCAAGAAGACGCTGAGGGCCCGCGAACTGCCTTACTCCATGGTCTTTCCGGCGCGCCTCCGGGTGGTGGCGGAGGGCAAGACCCTGTTCTTCGAGACGCCGGAGGAGGCGCACGACTGGCTCGAGGGCTGGAGGCCGGCGGGCGGCCCTGGGAGATCGGACAGGCGGACGCGGCGAACAGAGGGGACGGCGGACGCCGGCGACCTGGATCCGGGAGGGGAGACATCGGACCGACCCTAGTAGGCAGCGAGACTCCGTGCTGAATGCTCGTTACTGCCTTCGGGGGTGCCTCGAACTGGAGGCCTTGTGGGACTAGACGGCGCCGGCTCAACGATATTTCAAGGGGTGATCAGTTGAACTTCGTCCAAAGGGGAGTATTTGGTCTTCCTCGGACCGCCCGCTCCACTACACGCAAGTACTGTTTTGGGACTTGGGATCTGAGCACTCTGCTGAGTTGGGGTGGCGGGCAGTTTGGAGTCCGTATGGCAGGGAGGCAGGGAGGGGGTGGGGGGGTAAGGGAATGTTCGCAAGTTTTGTTTTACAGTTTTTGTTTATAATGTCGCATATGTTTCAACACACAGTACACGCACCATGCAATGCAGGCACGGCCCGTGCCGCTCCGTTCATATCATCAGCTCTGCGCTGCTCCTGCCGCGGGAATGGCTGACACAACGCTAGGGCGGTCCACTGGGGTCCCCCTCATTCCGGCGCAGCCTCTCTCCCTCCTTACGTGGAACGTGCGCGGCTTAGGCGATAAGATTAAGAGGGGTTTGGTCCTCCAGAGTCTCAAGAGATGCTCCCCTGCGGTGGTCCTGCTGCAGGAGACCCACCTAATGGGCACTGCTGGTAAAGCGATGGATAGATGGGGGTACAAGATGGTGATACACTCTGACTTCTCCTCTGGTTCCCGCGGGGTGGGTATAATGGTAAAGAAACAGTCCCCATTAATCATACAAGGCACTCGGGCCGACGGATCGGGGAGGTTTGCGGCGCTGCATGCCCAATGGGAGGGACGCCCCCTGAATATTGTTTCGGTTTACATTCCTCCTGCCCTGCATGCTGCGACTCTTCCCGCGCTGAGCAGCTTCTTGCTTGATCTACCGGAGGGAGAGCTCATAGTGGGCGGCGACTTTAACGCGGTGGTGGACGGCCTGCTTGACCGCCACCCGGAGCGGGCTGATGGAGGGGGAGCGTCTCGCCTCGGGAGTTTCTTCGAGGCACTCGGACTGGCAGATATATGGAGGCTTCACCACCCAACACAACGCCACTACACATATTACTCGGGGGTGCATAAAAGTTTGACCAGAATAGACTACTTCCTGGGTTCGCAGGGCAGTCTCCAGTATGTAGACAGCGTGGAAATCAGGCCCAGGGGCATATCGGATCACTCACCGATACTTCTACAATACACGCGCTACCACCTGACTAGGCGCCGTGTCCCCCCCTTGCACCCGTGTTATCTCCAGGTTCCCGACATCTGCAAAACACTCGGGAAGGCTACTAGTCTCTATTTCCAAGAAAACACCTCGTCGGTAGACTCTCCGGCTACCCTCTGGGAGGCGTACAAAGCGGTCCTGAGAGGACACGCGGTCGCCTCCATTGCAGCGCACCGGCGCGCGCGGCATCTTGAGCTACAGTCGCTAGAGGCGGATCTTGCCGCGGCAGAGGCACGCCAGGCCGCACATCCATCGCCTGCGACCTCCCGGGGATTACAGGTGGCGCAGGTGAAATATAAGGAGCACCTGGCAGACTGTACCAGGCGACGATTAGAGGCCACGCGACACAGAATCTACGATGTCGGGGACAAGACAGGTAAGCTGTTGGCATGGTTAGATAGAAGGGAGGGTGGTTCCAGGTGGATTGCGCATCTCATTTCGGGGGAGGGTCAGAAGGCAACTGACCCGCGTGATATAGTGAACACCCTGACGGGCCACTTCGCTGCGGTCTACTCCTCCGCTTCTTCCATGTCAGAGGAGGAGGCGATGTCGTATGTTCGAGATCTGGATATGACCAGGTTAGCCCCTGCCGCGATGACGGCCCTGGAGGCCGATCTGACGGTGGACGAAATACAGGCTGCGGTGGGAGCGCTTCAGTCGGGTAAGGCGTTGGGTCCCAACGGCATCCCGGTTGAGCTGTACAAGAGGTTGATAGGGACGTTAGCTCCTCACCTGCTCACTATGTTTACCGATAGTCTGCGACGTGGTGAACTCCCGCCGGATCAGCGCACGGCAACTATTGTGGTCATCCCAAAGCCTGGCAAACCGGCGGAGGAGTGCACCTCCTACCGCCCCATCTCGCTCCTTAACGCAGAGGCCAAGATTCTGGCCAAGCTGCTGGCGGCTAGGCTGACGCCGCACCTCGCCGACATTATACATCCGGACCAGTCTGGCTTTATGCCCGGCAGAAGTACGTCCCATAACCTGCGGCGTCTGCATGGTGTGTTGGCCCGGACGGGTCGGGTGGGTGAGCCGGCGGTGCTTCTGTCGTTGGACGCGCAAATGGCATTCGACATGGTCGAATGGCCCTTCCTGTTCGCGGTCCTTCGCCATCTGGGATTCGGGCCCAAATTCTGCGCCTGGATTCGTCTCCTGTACACTAAGCCGTTGGCTCATGTTGCGGCCAACGGGCATATGTCCGGCGACTTCCCCGTCGCGGGGCACGCGCCAGGGTTGCCCCCTGTCGCCCTTATTGTTTGCCCTTGTGTTGGAGCCGCTGGCGGCGTGGATACGCTGGGAACCCTCGATAAGGGGACTCCGGTGGTCAGATGGCTGGGAGGACAGGGTTTCTCTCTACGCAGATGACGTCCTATTGTACTTGGCCTCCCCGCGGCGCTCCATCCTCACGCTGCTCAATATATGCAGGGTCTTCGGCAAGGCGTCGGGGTACACGATAAATTGGTCCAAATCCGTCATGTACGTGCTGTGTGGCCCTCCACCGCAATTACCGGCGGATTGCCCCCTCAGGGTGGCGGAAGGGTCGTTCAAGTATTTGGGTATCCACATCACTGCGGACCCGGTAGTATTCCATCAGAAGAATCTTCAGCCCCCGTTGGACCGTCTTCGTCGGGACGTCCGTCACTGGGGGGCGCTGCCGCTGACCCTACTGGGGAGGGCGGCGCTCTTTAAGATGATGTCCCTGCCTCGCTTCATATACGTGCTCGAAAACACGCCATATCCAGTGCCCCCGGCGTACTTTCGCTCAATTGCGGCACAGGTGTCTAGTCTTCTGTGGCACAACCGACCGGCGCGTATTGCACAGTCCAAACTTACCCGCGGCTGGTACGACGGGGGGATAGCGCTGCCCGACATCCAACTTTACTACTGGGCGACGCAACTCAAGGTCATCAATTATTGGCTCCATGCCCCGCACTCGGATCCGGCGTTTAAAGCGGATAGAGCCATATTGGGCACGAGAGGTATGTTGTCGCCCCTGTACAATGGGAGGCTCGGCCCAGAACTCATTGGCCCCCTGCGACAAACAGTGGCCGTGTGGCACGCGGCCCAGGCCCGGCTGGGATGGAGAGGAGTTTTGACCCAGCTCACCTCCTTGTGGGATGCGAAACGGCTCGGGAGACTTAGGCATAGCAGGGGCTTCGATAAATGAGATGACATTGGGATCTCCACAGTGGGCGACATGTGGCACAAGGGTGCGGTGATCACCTTCGCGCGCCTACAGCAACAATACGAGCTGGCGCCTACGGAATGGTTCCGATACACACAAATTAAACACGCGCTGCTCGCCGCTTTGGGGCCTGGAGCCTCAGTTCCGGAAGCGTCGCCACTGGAGGATAGGCTGCACACAGATTATATGCCCCAGCGGGCAACATCATTCACGTACCGGAAGCTGATAAATAATCTCCCAGACCCTATGGGCACCCTATGGGCACCCTGCGGGAGAGGTGGTCCAGTGATGTCGGGGACTTTGATGATACCAAAAAGGGGAGGGTCCGAGGGAAAATTTAAAGACCAAGACAGACTCAATCCCCCATCCAATATAACAATACAACAAGGAATCTGTCAGTCTGAAAACAGGGGCACAGTCGCTGAGAAAGTTAGAATAAGCGAAGAGTTTGAAAAGGGAGCCTCAGAGTGCTGTAGGATTCATTAGGATTTTCCATCAAAAACCAGTGATTGGTGAATATCATCATCTGGATATCCACTCCTTCCCACCACTGTGATTCACTCCATCTTGGAGTTTCATTCGTGGTTAGTTAATAACCGGAGCACGTTTTCGAGGCCCATGGAAGGTGAAGGAGAGAAGGACAGCCAAGCCGCTAGTAAGGGCAAGATATGAGATATATACCAAAAATGATATATAAGTGGTGCAGTGCAGTAAGGTGAAATGTTAAAAAAGGATAAGGAGGAAAAAAGAAAGTTTATTGAGAAATATTCCTACCAATCCTTATCTAAAAATGGTGCAGAAACAGCTTCTAACAAATAGGCTGTTTGATAATAGGGTCGACATGTTTCAGCCTGCTTGCCTGGAGGGTCAAATGGCTTTCGTCAGGACCTGCATTTGATTATCGCTACTGCAGCAAAAGTGAGTGAGAAAATTATAAATTGTGAGACAATGTTAAAAAATACAACCTTGTTATGGTGTATAACTTCTTCGTATTGTCAGTGTGTATATGAACATCTGTGGAAATACGAAAAGAGAATCACAAAGCAACAAAGTGAGTGAAACCATCTGACAAATACTCGCTTAAAACGCTATGCCTTAGTCTCAAGTGCTTACCTGATCAGCACGAGAAGTGAGCCTCACCTCACCCGGTAATGACTCAGGTTAGAAGGAGGCCCCGCCCTACAAAATTGAATAAGATGTGGGGAAAATGAGTACGATGAACCATGAGGTACGATGGTTCAAATCTATAATTAAAGACATTCGTCTGAATGTCCATTGTATGCTCAGCTTTGAACGCTGAAGTGACTTCACTCAAGGAAACAAAACAACTCTTAGATGATAAACTCTGCAGACGCGACAATACTAAGACACCGGTGAAACACGCAGTGTTCAATTGCGCCGCAACTGTTACCAAGTTTAAGAGTTTCAAAGTGTTGAGCTGTAGAGCGCTTACCTCTCCGTCGGTAACTCATGTTCCATCTTTGCCCATGAAAACAAAACTCAGCACAAGGTAAGCAGATACCATTGCAGCTGGGGCAGTCAGGACAGGGGTGCTTGTCTGTCACCATGCGAGGACTTTTCCATCCCAACATTTTTAAACTAGGCGAAGTCAGAATCAGCCACGTACTCACCACCTTGTTTAACACCTTAATTACCACGGTCACCTTCCCTGAGGACTGGCAGCATGCAAGTCAATACCCTACTAAAGAAACCATCTGCAGACCCCAGCAAACTCAACTACCGTTCAATCTCATTGCTTGTGTTCCCAGTCAAAGTATTAGAAAAAGCCATCAACCAACAACTCTCCTCACATCTGGAACGGAAACTCCTAATCGACTTCTCCCAACCTGGATTCCGCAACAACCACAGCACCGAAACAGCCCTCAGCATGGCTACCAAAGACATCCGATCCATATGGACCAATAATAGACAGCAGCTATGATCCTCCTAGACATATCAACCGCCTTCGATACAGTCTCTTTCCACACACTCATCACGCAAAACATTTGCCTTTCCCCCTTCAACTACGAACCAAAACAAATCATCTTTGGAATACCCCAAATATCCTCGCTCAGCCCAACCCTCTTCAACACTTATATGACTACTCTAGCTAGCATCGCCAAAACCCATGGACTCAACATCATATCCTAGGCCGATGATACACAACTCATCCTTTCCATCTCCAAAGACACCACCAAGATCAACTTCCACAATTGCATGACAGACATCGCCAACTGGATGAAGTAGAACTGCCTGAAGCTCAACAAGGACGAGACAGAGGTAATGAGTTTTGGAAACAAAAACTCCCCATGGGACGCATCCTGGTGGTCCTCAGAATTCGGACTAACTCCTAAGTGATCACCACCTTGGTGTAGTATTGTATGGCATAATCCTTGGGTTTCCATTTTTCTATTTAAAAGGAAAATCTCAATGTTATAAAAAAAATCCATTTAAAACATACATAGGGACATCATAACAACCACGAGGCTCTCGAAAAGAGATTCATTTTTACTAAGCGCAATGTACCTCGCACCCACAAAGAACTACATTACCAGAACACACCCATAAGTACAGATTGAATCAAAACACCCTCCAGCAATTCACCCTCTTGTTCCTAGACAAACAGAGGAAACACATTTTTTACAATGCTCCAAAGGTGATAACATGATTACTGAGGTTGTGAGACACTATGCAAGACAGAGCATATGTGGTTTTCTCTCTCTTTTTCAGATAGTCATAACACCCTCGCCTCATCCATGACCTATGAGGTGAATAGAGAATCGCGATAAGGTAAAATAAAAAAATAAAAACACCACCATTGTATGGCTACGATACAAGACCTTTTTCTGGATAATGTACATGATTTCTCCCTCCTCCCACTGTAGATACTAATTTGTCAGAAGCTTGACGAGTAGAAAAGGAACTCAGTGGCCTCCTTTCCTTTCATCTATCTTATTAGAAGGCGTCATATCACAAATGGAATTCTTTTCCACTCCTTTTTATACAGTTACTTGCAAGTACTTCGAAAAACATAAGATGGCCAACAATGCATGGCGCCACTCATAAGAAAGAACCCGGCAACATCTTATGCAAAATTAAATTGGGTTTTCTTAGAAACTACTTACAAATTTAAAAGAAAGCCATAAAAGGAAGTTAACCATGCTAT
Organism: Triturus cristatus; assembly: GCF_964204655.1. Lineage (NCBI taxonomy): Eukaryota > Metazoa > Chordata > Amphibia > Caudata > Salamandridae > Triturus > Triturus cristatus. Next base: position 241,099,820 of record NC_140586.1, on the reverse strand, counting down.
GTGTTCTTCTTGCTTTTTTCAAATAAAATCTACACGTTCATTGACCATGTACATCAATGGAATGCCCTCTTGATACAAAGTAGCTCTACCATGTGTTACTTTAGGCAACTTTCAAATGCAAATCAGGCTAGGCACTGCAAAGTAAATCCCAAAACAACACTTTGCTATGTTAAATCTGGCGCAAAGTGTTAGCAAATTTCCCCTAAGTATCCTTAGCTTGATTTATAGGTGTAGCGGAAATACAGCGAATACAATCTAGTATGGAACAAGTACAGCAAATACAATCTCATAATTATGAATGGTGGCCTCAGTTGAAACACTAGTGTGCAGCAACAAAAAGAGAGCATGTATTAGGAGCAAAAGAGACATGCTAGAATTTAGTATATAGCTTCAACTTTTAGAAATAAAAACACATTTTGGAACGCTCCATCTTTCCCCATTAGAATTTATATTTTGATTTTGGTGTATTTTTTCCATTTGTTAATTAAGTAACATATTTCATAATTTGTGTTTCAAGTTGATGTATACTTGTTTATGTATTTGTGGGCATTGTTTTGAGGTTCAAATCATAGAAATTGCTTAGGTGATGTCCTGGCTTCCAATAATGATTTGGGGAGGGGGGGTCCACAGAAGTGAAAACATTATGAACTGCTTCCATAGAACAACGAAGGATAACACATTACATTTGATCGTGTGCATGAGGTAAGCGGGAAAGCAGTGCCAATTCGACGAACGTGCGCTTCGTAGGTTGAGATGTTCAATTACACTATTAATGACCATTTATATAGCACACAAAATGATTTTTGGCACTTTATAATTTGTGTTAATTAACATTCAACTTCAATTGACTAGTTTAATAATATATTAAAGAATGAAAGATAGAGTTCAAAGCTACAAAGATTCAAACGCATACATTGCAGGTTACATGGACGTTTTCCAGTAGATGGATAATCCACTGATGCATTAACAAGATTTGAACTTGTGACATGCATGTTACATGAGTATCCCTGCAACAACCACACTAACCAACAGACAAATGTTACTAGGCTACGAACTTGCGACCTGCAGGTTACAGGCAGGCCTCTGCAGCAGAACATTACCTATCTCTCTTACTTTGTTAAAATATTTCACTAGAAGATTACACACAGATCATTACAGTAAGATTGTGAACCACCTGAGTTACCTTACCAGTGTAATACCTGCAGGTGCGCTGCAGAAGGTGCCTTAACACTCCAAGTTATCTTAAATTGTGATCAGTTCTGACTTATAAAGCACATAAAACCAAGCCAAAGCACAACATGTTTGAGCAGCGAGACCTATGAGCCAGACACTAATCATGAAGAGGCCTTTAATAGCTGTTAGCAGCCCCATAAGGATTACAAGATCCGTGCTGTGGTAACTCTGCTGGTTTTAGTGTTTTCAACTGGACACTGCGGCTGCTGAAAGCAGATGAAATATCTGAGTAAAACTCTGGTGAAATTGGGGAATTACCCTGGGGATCTGTATTCCTGATCCCTCTGCAATCCCCCATTTATTAGGGGTTTCCCTGGGTCCCACTTGTAATAAGGGATAGTTACTCCCCTCTTTGGAATTACCAAAACACAGGCGTCGATTTTACCAATGCTTTCGACAATATCCTCAGAGGCAGACTATGGGAAAAGTTAAAGAAGTGGCAGATACCACCAAACCCACAAAATGCAATCATATCATTATACAGCAAAACATGGATCAGAGAATTAACAGCAAACTGGTTGACATCACAAACAATCTCAATGAATAAAGGGGTGAAACTGGGCTGCATTATTCCCCCGTTTCTTTTCAACTTTACATGGCAGACATGGAAGAACACTTGACAGTCCCCAGGATTCTCGCCACCCCCCCCCCCCCACTGAAAATGCAGGGGGGAAAAGAATTCTGCAATGTGCAGATGACATGGCAATCCTAGACAACACCCAAATTGGCCTGAAAAGATTACTTCTCGCATTAGAAGAATAATGCAGAGCAAATGAAATTACCATCAGACTGAACAAAACAATGATCTTTGGCAGATGCCTAAAAACAACGGCGGTCTGGTCAATCGGAGGCAAAAGATTGGAAAGAAGAGCAAGCTTTAAACACCTTGCGGTTACATTGGATGAAAGAGGAGGCAAGAACGCCCAACTGGGTGCCTTGAGAACAACTGCAACACATCTGACCTGTAAAATGGGACATCTTAAAAGAAGTGTGACAACCCAAAATACAGAGGCCATCCTAACGGTGATGGCCGCCAAGGTGATGCCGTTCCTGACATACGGTGCAATGATATTCAAAGGTAACCTCCACGAATGGCTAGATAAACAGCAATGTATCTGCTACTGCGGCATCTTTTCTCTACCAGATTGCACAAGCCGGTCACAAATAAGCCTAGAATTTAAACTGACAAAGCAGGACTTAGCCCTAAGGGCAACATTTGTCAACTACTGCAGAACACTACAAATGGCCCTGATGGGCACAATGAAACATCTGCTTTAGGAGAGGCTCCAGTTAACCGGTTCCACACTGGGCCAGCTACTAGAAACCTCAATTAAGACCGTAAGCGCAGAAGACCTACTAAAAAGCAGCCTTCACCAAGAACGATTGCAAAACTGATATCAAAACAAGCCAAGATAATCTCAGGGGAACGGGACTTAATGGATTTAAAAACTAAACACCATGGTAGTTGGGCTGCAAACTTTTCTCATCCTGGCACCCTTCCTGACTATCTATGATCGTTGCCTCCCTATCACACTAAGTATGCACTATGACAATGCGTTTCGGGCTGATCCCCCTAGGAGGTTACTGGTAGGGCAAAGTGAGGGGGTAGCCGACACACAATACAGAGGGTGCGTTAAAACAGAAGAAACCCTAACTCATGAAATCTGCATATGTGAAATCCCAAAGGTGCTACTGGCTATGACCAATATTTCGAATTTTAAACATGAGATCATGTTAGGCTGCTGTATTCACTTGCCTACTAGGAGAATTGTGCCAGTTATCTGGGCGCTTTATAAAATTCATGAAATTAGTAGCAGTAAAGTCAAAGACCCATGATGAGCACTGACACCCAGGAACATACTGTTGATAATATATGCACAAAGGTGGAATTTAAATAAAAAATAAAAAAAACAGAGAAAACATGTATTATAAAGAAAGCTGAATTATAGTATTACATTTCATCAGTGAAAGCACGAATCACTTTTCGGAGTCATAGACTATACACACACAGGGCCACAATACTGTGAGTTTTAGCTTGTCGGGCAGCCCTCTCTGCCTATTATATTATTGCATGTTTTTACCTCGCTTGCACAGTTTTTACCTTGTTTTTATTTCCTATCCTGTGCTTCAAGCAAAATCAAACGATTTTAATTAATTGAACATCAATAAAACTTTAAAATTAAACTTTAAACTTAAAACTAGCCAAACTATATTTTCCGGCCCACGTCTAAAGGGTCCTAAATGTCGTTGGTGTGATATAGTGTAGGATTTGGTGCAAACATCATTTACCAGCATATAATGAAAGAAAGTTTAAGGCAGCAGTATGATGAGAGAGGAGTGCTTGTGCATTTAAGATGATGGACTGTCAGTTAAGTAACACAACACATTAACAAAACAATACTACACTACAACACAGCACCAACAACAAAGCAAAGTAACACAACACACCAGCACAGCAAAACACAAGACATTGACACAACATACCAACAGAGTAAAACAAAACCTCAACCCAAGAAAACACATGAACACGAAAACACATCACACCACAAGAACAACACAGCACAACAAACCAACATAACACAATAAAATACACATACAACACAATTGCGCAAGAAACACACAAAACATCCAGAAAAATTCAATCCAACCATAAATCAACATTAAGAAAACCTCAACACAGAACATCAACTAGACAGCAAATCACTCAAACACAATAATCAACAAATACCTCATCAATCAATCAAAACAAGCTTTATCTGATTTAGAAAAAGCACAGAAAGGTAAAACCACAAAGTTGTCATAAAACATAAATAAAATAGCAACAATATCAATATTAATAGATTAAACAGAAAAACAACAATGTCCCAATAGATCAACCTTGTATCTTCTTTTCCTTTCATTTGCTCCTGCAAGATATAAAATATCAGAAATCATTCCTCAGGCTATCTCTTAACTATATCTTATAATATAATATTATAAAATGAATAAGTACAAGATACCCTGCTATGACAATATTAACCATACATCTTTCCAATTGCAATTGCTCCTCTTATAAAGTTTAAAACAGCACAGCAAGTTGCCATAGAATCGAGAGAAAGCACGTCTAAAACCTTCGATGTAAGAACAACAGTGATAACAAAAATTGTAGCTCTCACTGTCTTATACAGGGCACAGAATAAGACAAAGTGCTTTGCTCAGTCCTGTTATTGCATAGACAAGGTACAAGGTTGCCAGATCAACTACACTGCTGTGGGAAAGCTACCAGGAAATGCACTAAGGGCAAACAGAGCTTGGTCAAATAAAATCTATAATGTAAATGCATAAAAAATTTAAGACACAATTGTGGATGAATTGTCAGTACACTTGCATTTAGAAAACTCAATGATCTCTGCTGACAGTGACTGCGAGCGACGTGAACTTACCCTTATAGTGCACGCTGATTTAACAATACGTTTTGCTTTGTGGGACATTATTATGGGATTATTAAAGAAATCAATTAAACCCACTTCTTGGAACGTATGTTTCAGGTAACTAAACCAGGGTATAGAATCAACATTATCCATAGAAAGACAGTCTAATATAATAGACTTTGAAAATACTAGTTCCGGAGTAAGCCAGATCTTGGCCAATAGAAGCAGGGGAGCTATACCTAGTCAGTCCTCAATATGATCTAAACCCAATTCAGAGTGACAAAAAAGAGTTGACGTACTTTTAGGTACCATTGAAACCTTCTGATAAAATTATTCTCTACTACCTGGATCTTAGAGCATTTACTATAGCTCTACAGTTCTGCCCCGTAAGAGGCAATCAAGAGAAATTTAGCTTTGTAGAGAATTAACATCTCTTTAACTGGTTTCTGACCCAAATGGGCAGCGAAACGGAAAAGTGCCTCCACTGTTCTAGAGGTCTGTAACGCTCTTAAGGTTAATAGAGAATACCACGAAAACTGGGAGTTAAAAACAGTTACTAGATAGGAGAAGCTATTAACTTTTTCAATCACATTCCCTGGGCCACAAATGTTTTAAACTTGGTTCTCCTGGGTCCACATACCACAATATATGATATTTTTATAGTTCACTGTTAGATCCAGAGAAGCCATAAAACCTACAAAACCACTGCGGGATTTCTGAAAGCTATTTGCTGTCCTTGCAATAAGGACAGCATCGTCAGCATATAAAAGTGTTGGGAAGAAGTCACTGCTAATCTCCGGGTAATCAAGGATTTTCTGCAGCATGGGCGCTTCTGAGCCATTCGTATAAATGAGGAATAGGAATGGAGCCAAGATACAACCTTGGTAAACCCCTTCGGTCGAAAGAATTGGTTTTGTTTTTTTGCAATTTGTACCATGGCAAATCCTCACTAAAGCCCTGGAATGTAACCTACGCAATAGGACAACTAATCGTTCCTCCACTCCCATGTCTCCCATCACAGCCCACAGTCTGTCCCGGTTGACAATATCAAACGCACAAGATAGGTCCATGAAGGCAAGATGTATAGAGCTCTTCGTGGACTTGGTGTATTTGCCGACTATCAGTGACAGATTGAGGCATTGCTCTACTGTTAACATTCCTTTTCTAAAATCATACTGCATTTTTGACAACACAGTGTTAATAGAAGCCCAGGTTGCTTAAAGGGCCAAGAGAACCCTACATAAGACCTTTACTGTAGAGTTAATCAAGGATATTGGTCTATAGCAGCCTGGGTCACTTTTGGCCCCCTTTTAAAAAACTGGCACCACTGTTTCCTCTCTCCACGAAGCCGGCAAAGGTTCAGCAATAGCAGCTCTAATAATGTTTGTTAACAGAGTCCAGAGACTAATGCTATCCTTTTACAGGTCATGGGGAACCCCATCTGGACCAGGGGCTTTAAGTCGGATGCCCTGGGAGATTGCAATCTCTACCTCTTTTACTGAGATAGAATCACTAAAAAGGAAAGTTTGATTCACATTTTGAATATTTTCTGGTTCCTGTTCCACTAAGGCACTCATATTATTTAGAGGGTTAAAGATACGTGTAAATGTGCAACCCAAGTATCCCCTAAAATCAGGGAGTCCATTTTTTGTGGAGTGGCATCTGCAAACACCAGGTGTTTAATAACGTCCCAGAATTTGTTCATGTCCTTAAGAGACCCTGCTGCTACTAAATCCTTCCAACCTTTATCCTGTTATTTTTTCCTCTCTTCAGTCGTGGCTTTATAATTCTCCCAGAGGGCCTTAACTTGCTCCTTATCACAGGGATTGCCTGAGGGTGCTTTATGATCTTTTGTGCAAGCACTATTAAACCATCGCATTAATGGCTCCTCCTTATGGCGGTGGCTTCTCACCACAAGGTCAGATCGGATAACTGTAAAAAAGCTTAAAAATCCAGAACAGCTGGTGAACTCTGTTGACTTGAACAACTGTTTATACGGTCAAAGTTCTCACTGATCATTTTGTGCTCAAAAACCTGTGTGATTACCCGGTCCCATTTTGACCTGGATTTGTATTTTACCTTGTAGGAACTTCGGGGAATTGTTTACTCCCTGCCCTTAATATAAAAGACTCTGTTAAAGGATTGTGATCACTGACACAATGAGGTAGAACTTTGTACTCCCCTACTAGGCCAGAAAAACTACTAGATATTAACATGTAATCAATTATACTTGCATGCCTACCCCCAAAGGTCAGACACTGCCTAACAGAGTCGCTAACACAATCATTTATAAGAATCAAATCATTTGAGATCACAATTCCAATTAACGCATCTCCAGAGACAGAGTGGTTAAAAAGAGACAATGCGTGGCCATCCTTGTTTTCCATCCCACACACTTGTGAACCGTTAAAATTGCAAATTGTAGAGTTGTACAGTTAAAATCCCCATACCAAATAATACATAACAGATGTCTCACAGAAGTTACTTTACGAATTTCCTCCTGTAATTTGTCCACCACCTGGGGGTTTCGTTGATCAAAAAGGTTACAGTAAAAATGTATAACTAACTAAATAATAAATAAATAAATCTACAGTACCCAAACTGGACAACAAGAATAAATGATAACAAGGGGAAGAGCACAATGTTCCAATTTTCACCAACACATGTTTAACGGCTAGAAGCATTGCCAGATCGCCCTTCGCCCTTACAGAGGTGTCGGTATTTGCTGGAGTACAAAAGGAGCAGAACCCATTTAGATGGAAATCCACTACCAACCATGTCTCCTGTAAACATATTAGATCAAAACTCGAACCGAAGCCCACCCAGTCCTCCTTTCTCAGCTTTGAATTAATCCCAGCTACGTTCCAAGATAATACTGCAAATTGGGGGATCAAAGCGATTAGGCATCACATCTCCCACCTTCACCAATGCTATTGCTGGAGAATGTACAACTCTGTCCAACAATGTCGCTACCCCATTGTCCACGACTGGGTTCTCTGTATGGTGGTCAACAGTGGGAGACCGTTCCTTTGGTCCCTCTACTTATTTCCTCTACATGGGGTGACACTGGGCATCAATCAATGTCTGCTAAACCTGTTAGTGATTCAAATATGGTAGCATGGGCAAAAGAAGCCAAAGAAACCTGTCTTGGCGAAAACTCTGCATGACGCAAAGCCGGTTTCTAAAAGTAAAACGAGATGTGGGTGGATAACAATAACCTAATGAGTGAACCTTTGTGTTCCCTAAATTTGGCCTCACGTTACTCAAGCACGTCAGCAAAAACCTAACACACTCAGGGTCTCTAAAATGTATAACTACACAATCTCCCTCCACTGCTTTCGGTGCCATAGTTATTTCATCAAGGACAGATAGAGGGGGTGTGCATTTCTCATACACCAGTGTGCTGATTTATTTATAAGATTTATTCCATATGGTAAAGGTCCCTTTGGCCATTTACACTTACCACCAGACAGTCCTCGGTTATACCATCAGGCAACGGTGGAACACCCATAAGGATCAGAGTATATGAAGTACTGTCTGGTGGTAAGAGTAAATGGTCAAAGGGACCTTTACCATATGGAATAACAGGGGTGGACTGTGAACGAATGAGGGATTTCCTAGGTCCTAATAGATTAATATCATACTTAGGGGTTTGGGATAGAGCTCGAGATGATATTGAAGAGTCTATAACTACCCCATCACGTGCACTTTGATCAACAGGAATCATGGCTAAGCAGAGCTAACTCGTTGGGTATCGACTTGCCCAGAGCCTTTGTTTATATGGAGTGCTAAGCGGAGTTTTTTACCTTGACATTTATCGACTGCCTGCAGTACTGAAACCACCCTAAGCCAACGTAGGCTACACCTATCTATAATGACCTCCCCTAGGGATATCTGCTCTTCACTCTTCCCCAAACGAATCATAGTAGGTTCAAGTGCATCTGTCAAAAAGTGTACAATACGAGCATACTTCTCCACAGGAACATATAGGGAAACTTTTTCTCCCACCTGATCAGGAACTTGCTTGACTTTTTGGGGGGCTAAATGCATTTTCTTTGACTTGGACCCAACCTCCGTTCCCTTCCGTTTCCCTCCCTTTGGATTTAATATTGCTTCTTCGCTTAGGTTCAAGATAGAAGACTAATGTCCGGGTTATTTATAGAGTTGTTAATTACTAACTACCCTTGGTGACAGTCCTTTGTGAGGAGGGAAGTCAAAGACAGGGATAATCTCCTTTCTGCTGATTCAATTTCTTTGCTAATAGCTCCCACGGCGCGCTGCAAAAATCCATCAAGGGTCATACTAGAGGCAGCCAATGCAGGGGTGTTTTTCCGCTTACCCATAATTCTGTAATTAGACAGGGAAAACAAGTCAAGACACTACCGGCCCCTGGAGTAAAGGTGACGGTGATAACAGTAAAAACAAAGCCCACGATTGACGATAATCGTTTATGTTGATTAATTCCTTCATCTCTAATCCACCTCCAAAATATTCATTACCGTCGCTGGGGTTTTGCTATGATGGAGCCAAGAAAGGAAACCCAGCCCAGCCTCGCCCAGGCGGGCGCAGACGAGCCCACTCTTGGCCCGCGCACATGACCGGGCGCTTCCCACACCGCGGGGTCAGCTGAGCACTTTTAGCGTGTTCACCGGGCTCTCTCCACATCCTCAAGCACCGATGATCACTGGGGGCCAAAGTCCCACCCTAGCAAGAGGTGTAGAAACACAAAGTCTGTGGCAACAATGTTTCAATTAATTCAAGGAGCGTCCCACCGGGGTCAGCTGAGCCATTTTAGCGTGTTCACCGGACTCTCGCCGCTTTCTCAAACACTGATGATCACTGGGGCAACAAGTCTCACCCTAGCAGGAGGTGTAGGAACAAAGTCTGTGGAAACAATGTTTTTATGAATTCAAGACGCCTCATCAAAGTAGAGCACACCAACACGACAGCGCAAAGGTGTGGGCTTTATGGAAGTCTTGTGTTTTGTTTTATGTTGTGGAGTGTGTTTGTCTTGTAAACAGTTGTGTTCACTGTTCTTTATGGCTTGTTTTTTAATTTCTTTGTGCTGGTCAATGGTTGCTTTGTCGATTTCTAGTGTGCATTACATGACTCTTGCCATAGTGTTCAAAATGTTAAAAGTTGTCATTGATCCCGGGTCTCACTGCACCATCCCCTCCACCACCAGCGGTAACAAGCACCAGCCCCTGCGGCACCATTCCAGGGGCGTAGCTACTAATGGTGCAGTAGGGACAGGGCACTGTGGCTCAGCTCCCTGAGGGGCCCATTTACCCCTGATAATTGCAGTATTTGAATACCCCAACAACAGTCAAAGGGGCCATTTTCCTTGCTTGCACCAGGGTCCATGGCATCCTTGCCAAGATACTTAGGAAACGGGGCCTAGTGTGTGGACAGTGCGAGACCCCTGGGACACATGGGAAGGGCATAGGTACCCCTGTCCCCCCCTCCCAGGGGGCTCTCTGCACCAGACCCTGCACAAATACAGTAACCATGGCCTGGGGCGTTATGGAGACACCGTTGGACACACCTGGCGGCTCAACCCGCTGCACCGCCCGAACCCGCGCCTTACACCCAGGACTCCCAACACCTCACCACCAGAGAAAGGCAGGCCTGCCTAGGAATCATTTCTAAGGTATCATAAATTCAGCAGGTGCAGCGGCCCAGATGTGAGAGTCTCTTTTCATCCAGTTTATGGCTGTGATTGACTACCTAAGAAGGGACCATAGGGGCCATTTTCCTTGTTTGCATTAGGGGCCACGGCAGCTACTACTGCTTGGCTTCTCCTGCTACTCACACCACTGCCTCATGTAACGTAACTTTTATTTTAGTGTTTTGAGTGTCTGCCATTTATTGACCTCTGTGTACTTTGTATGCTCTTGTAACCTGCACACGTCACTTTTTTCCTTTTGTAACGTATCGTTTGCTCCCTCTTGTATTTTGTTTGCTCCTGATACTTGCACAAATGCCACTATTGCCTCATGAAACGTAACGTTTGATTTTGTAACATGCTCACTTGTAATTTTTCTCCTTATGTATCATTACTGCTCCTATTGTGAAGCGCTCTGACACCTTCCGGTAAAGTCCGCGCTATATAAAAACGCCCCCGTGGGGGCCGCCTGACATGGACGGCGAAGCCACTGGAGCTGCCAGCTGCCCCCCGCCCAACAGCACCGCCGCACCTCATCCGCAGCCTCTCGGGGAAAGGATGACCTCTCCCGGCAAGGGCTGAATTGTTGAGCAGCCGAATTATTGCCCTGCTCAGCTCTCGGAGCGGTGAAATCATTTAAAACCAACAAAGTGCCGTGCAATATTGATGCCCTGCTGCCGTCACTCGGAGAGCAGCGGCGGAGGCGCGGGTGTACTCGCTGCTCGGATTTGTTGTTATAAAGACGCAAAGGTCGTCATTCTTGTTTTTAATTTCAGCTGTCGCATCACAGCGCGGGGCAGAGGCTGCCGGAAGCCCCGGAAACAGCTCGAGGGGTTAGAACGGCGTCTTCCGCTTCACAGGAGGAGCCGTGTGCGCGTGTAAGGGCGCGCGGGAGGCGCGTACGTATAAAATGATCATTTAGGCTGGAGCACCAAGAACAGGGTGGGCGAGTCAACAAATTAGCAGGGAGAGCCGGGCCAAATGACTAGCTAGGTTCCAAGAGCCCGTGCACGAGCCGAGTCATATAAATAGTGGTCAACTAATAAATCCTACAAAAATTACGGCGTTGAAATATCAGTCTCTTTATATATAATTCTTGAACATGCAGAAGCGTTTCAGGTTAAAACATGCAACTATTTTTGTATACTTCAAACCCTGAACTCACCTATTGGAAGACGTGGTTACACGTGATAACGAAGAAAAAGGAAGGCTCTGTAAAACTAAATATTTGTCTAGGATCACACAATTTGGTAAATCGCGTAAGTCAGGACTGGTCTCAGGTTGTCGGCAACCACATAATCAATTCAAACACTGAATGGCTAACTCTTTCTCTCGATTTTAACACGAACGGTTTAGAATGAGTAAATGAAATAAAGATTTATGTGGTGTGGCGGTCTAGTCGACGGCACGCTAGGCGTGACGTCACCGGACTTCCGGCGGCGGCCATCTTAGGGGCGCATTAGCGCGCCGATTCAAATAGGATAAGGAGCTCCGTGCCGGCGCTCCTGCTGGAGTGTGTAATACTTGAATAAACCCCTAAAACCTTGCCAGCTGTCCGAGTCATCTGTGGTGGGGCATTACACCGGGAAGAAAGGGGCAACATTACAATGGCGACGAGGAGGTGAAACGGCCCAGCGCTGCCTCCAGGGTGAGTGTCTTGTGGTCTACCAGCCATCGACGCCCACAGGCACCACCCCTGACCAGCAGGAGCGCGGCAGTGTCGCGGAGAGGGAAGGCGAGAGCGCTACATTCCTGACGGGCCCTCCTGAGCCGATTCCTGACCGCGGAAACCCCACAGGTACCACCCCAGGTAGAGTCCACGTGGAGAGGCGGTTGCACGCATCGTGGCGGGGGTCACAGGACGTACCGCGAGCGGCGGCGCCACAGACCGCGACGACGACCCGGACGCAGGGAGCCCCGACAGCACCCAGGGGTCGAGAAGCTCGAGTCCACGACCGCGGCGAACGGAGGCAAGGAGGAGGATGAGTGCCACTTCGACGGGACTGCCGAACCCGATACCCTTCCTCACGAAAGCTGGGGTTCCGGATATGCCATGGGAGGATTGGAAGCCGTACTTCTTGAATTTCCTGTTCGCCTTGGAAGAGGAAAGTGGCGCTGAGTTCTCGAGCTCGCGCAGGAAGAGGATGCTGCTACACCATTTGGGCCCTGCAGGTCAGAGGGTTTACGACGATCTAGTGAAGGTGGTCCGGCCCGCGGCGGATGACGATGTGTTTCAACACGCGATCGACGACATGGATGCTCATTACCGCCCGACAGTGTGTGTAGCCGTCGACAGGTACAACTTCTATCACAGGGCGCAACAGAAAGGAGAGACGATTGACCAGTACGTAGCGGCGTTACAGAAGCTGGCCCTAACGTGCAAGTTCGGAGCCTTCCAGGAAGAGTTGATTAGGGACCAAATAGTAATGCACGCAGCGAATACGTCCATTCAAGATAAGCTGTGGGCCAACGGTGACGAACCCCTCAATACGGTGATAGCCATGGTGAAGAAGGCAGAAATGTCCAAGAGATGTGCAGAGACAGCGAAGAAGGACCGCTACCCTGAACAAACTGTGTGCAGGATAGAAGACCGTAAAGGCCACGAGAGACAGACACCGACGGAGCAGCACAGCACGCGACAACACAGGAAGCCCATGACCCGGGGCGCGAAACAGCAGACGCAGGGACAAGGGAGCACCAATGGGTGCTACAGATGCGGCAGCGAAAGGCACGCCGCCAACGACAAAGGGTGCCCAGCGTTCCGGGCCAAATGCACGTACTGCGGGCTGATGGGGCACTATGAGAGAGTATGCCGAAGGAAGACGTCAAGGCAGCAGGTGAAGTACGTGGCGCAGGAGATGACCAAGGAGGAAGAGCAAGAAGGGCAGGAGGACGAAGAAGAGATCCTGATGATAGATGACCAGGTCTTGGGGATCGACGGCACGGTCGACAAGAAACCGAGGTGCGCCATGACCATAGGGGGTGTAGGAGTCACCATGGTCGCAGATTCAGGGTCCCCCTACACGATCATAAAGAGGAAGATATGGGAGGATGACTTTGCAACTGTCACAACACACCGACTGCGCCCCACGGACATCCACCCGGTGACGTTCACAGGGGAACCCATACCCATGGTAGGGTATTGCCCTCTCACGTTCGAGTTCCAGGGCAGGACGTGCGAAGGGAAACTGTACGTGGCAGAAAAGGGACCATCAGTGTTGGGATGGAAAGATCAAGGGAAGCTGAAAATAAAGCTGAACCCAGGAGGCCGCATACAAGTACTCATGATGGAGGACGACCCCAAAGTGGGAGCAAGGCAGTGGAAGGAAGAGTTCCCCGAAGTCTTCAGAGATGACATAGGGAGGCTAACAAAGTTCACGCACAAAATAAATCTCAAAGAAGGAGCCCGACCAGTGTCCCACAAAGTGCGAAACATCCCGTTCCGCACCAGGGAGGCAGTACAAGAGGAACTGCAGAGGTTGGAGGACAACGGGATCATCGAAGCCATCGATAATGCGGAATGGTTGGCCCCCTTAGTCGTGGCGCAGAAGCCGAACGGGAAGGTGAGACTATGCGTGGACCTCAGGGAACTCAACAAGAACATTGTAGTGGACAAGTCCCCCCTTCCCCGCATCAATGAGATGTTAGCTAAGACCAAGGGTGCCAAGTGGTTCTCCACTGTGGATTTAACATCCGCGTATCATCAGATCGCACTCCACAAATCGTGCAACCACCTCACATCATTCATTACACCTTTCGGGTGCTACAAGTTCCTACGGATGCCGTTCGGACTCGCCTCGGCAGCGGCGGTCTTCCAAAAATTGATGTACCGTCTGTTCCACAAGATGGAAGGTATTCAGTTCTTCCAGGACGATATCTTGGTGATGGGCGCCTCCACGGAAGAACATGACCGGAGGCTAGCGAATGTCTTGACTGTGCTGGAACAAAACGGGCTCACGGCCCAGTGGGACAAGTGCAAGTTTGGACTGGGGAAAGTCACATACCTGGGGCACGAAATCAGTCAGGAAGGCATAAAACCCAAGGCATCCAACGTAGCGGCCATCAGAGATGCACCCACGCCCACTAGCAAGGAGGAGGTACGGACATTCTTAGGGATGGCTGAGTTCTACAGCAAGTTCGTCTCCCACTTCGCATCAAAGACGCACCACCTGAGGTCGATCCTGAAGGAGAAAACGGCGTTCTCATGGAAGGAGGAACAAGAGAGAGAGTTCGAGGAAGTGAAGAGAGAAATCTGTGGAGCCATACCCATCCAAGGGTTTGACCCGACGGCTCCCACGACCCTGACTACAGACGCTAGCGACCGAGGCCTTGGAGCAGTGCTCACTCAACAGTCGGCGCGAGGAGTGACCGCGACAATCAGCTTCGCGTCCCGCACGCTGGCTGACAATGAACGCAAATTCAGTGTGATTGAAAAGGAAATGCTGGCGGTCGTGTGGGCAGTGGAAAGATTCCGGCAGTTCCTGTGGGGAGGACGGTTCCTCTTACGAACGGACCACAAACCACTGATTAAAGTGCTCACGTCCAACGGCCACGAGCACGCTACCCCAAGAATTGCGAAGATGACACTGCGACTCCTCGACTACGTGTACGACGTAGAGTACATCCCAGGCACCAAGAACCGCGTGGCGGACTACCTGAGCAGGGCGGCGGCAAAGGAACCGGCAGAGGCGCAAGACACAGAGACTTGGGCCGAGTACGCAGTGGCGTTCATGAGCGATCACGAAAGAGCAATCAGCAAGCAGGAGTGGGAAGAAGAGTATGGGTCCGATGAGAAGGTGAAGGCGGTCAAAACGTACGTGACGCAAGGGTGGCCGGAGAAGAGGTTGCTGGGAGAAGAACTAAAACAGTACTGGGAAGTCAGGGAAGAATTGTCGCTGGGGGACAACCCGTGCTTTCTGTTCCGGGGCAACAAGGTAGTACCCCCGACGGCGCTGAGGCCCAGAGTGGTAGCTCTTGCTCACGAAGGACATTTGGGCATCGTGAAAACGAAGGGAAGAGTGAAGGAGGACTATTGGTGGCCAGGGTTGGACCTCGCGGTGGAAAGACACATCAGAACGTGTGAGCAATGCAACAATGCAGACAAGACGCAAAAAGTGCTGCGCCCACCGCTTGGACGCTTCGACTTCCCGGAAAATCCGTGGGAAGAGATCTCCATTGATGTTCTAGGTCCCATACAAGACGCCAGTGGTAACCAGAAGTACCTCACCGTGGTCGTGGACAGGTACTCGAAGTGGCCAGAAGTCCATGTGGATGACAACGCAGAGACAGATACCATCCTGGGATTCCTCACGGAGGTGTTCATCAGAGAAGGGATCCCCAAGGGAATCCTCAGTGACAACGGCCCACAGTTCACATCCACGAAGTGGGAGGCCTTCATGGACAGGAACGGGATAACTGTCAGGCGCACGCCGGTCTACCACCCTGCTGGGAACGGAGCAGTGGAGAGATTCAACAGGGTGATAATGGGGTCAGTGCAAGCAGCAATCGGCCAGGGAGCAAGCTGGGAGAAAGAACTCAAGCGTATGCTATGGGCGTACCGGATAACTCCCTCGTCCACAGGCTACAGCCCATTCCGCATTCTGAGAGGAAGAGAACCGTTCACCAGAGACAATGTAGCTTGGAAGAGGCTCACGGTGCAGAGTCATTGGTCACCGGCAGTGGTGCGCAGAAACTTGGAGAAAGCACAAGCCGTATACACGGACTACTACGACGCAAGGCACAACACCAAGGAAGCCGTCTTGGAGAGAGGAGAGTGGGTGAGGGTGAAACTGCCTACACAGGGAAGGAAAGGGGACAGCAAGTTCACGCCCCCCTTCCAAGTGGTAGAGCCCTATTCCACATCGGCCTTACTAAGTGATGGGAAGATCTGGGCACAAGATCGGATGGCAAGATGCACCAGAAACAATGAGACTGAACAGAACGTGGAGCTGGATGGCGAGGCAGGAGCTGGGGCCACACCGGCGGGGAAAGGCGAGTGTAGGAGACCAGAGGGGGAAGCAGGAAGCGTTCCCAAGGGATCCTGGAGTCCAAGAGGAGGAGAAGTCGAGACTCTGGGGCTTGGTGACCGAGGGACTGAGTTAGGTGGAGCTGGGCCCCAAGAAGCGTGTGGGGAAGCGGACCCGAGTGGGGGGGGCAATACCCCGACCGCAGGCGCAGGAAGCAGGAGGACACGCTGCGGAAGAAGAATACTGCTCCCACGAAGGTTCGAGGAGTTCAACCTGGACCACAAGTAAGACTGTTCTATTGTGGAGAGGGACACTGCTTATTGGGTTGTAAAAGGGGGAGATGTGGTGTGGCGGTCTAGTCGACGGCACGCTAGGCGTGACGTCACCGGACTTCCGGCGGCGGCCATCTTAGGGGCGCATTAGCGCGCCGATTCAAATAGGATAAGGAGCTCCGTGCCGGCGCTCCTGCTGGAGTGTGTAATACTTGAATAAACCCCTAAAACCTTGCCAGCTGTCCGAGTCATCTGTGGTGGGGCATTACACCGGGAAGAAAGGGGCAACATTACAATTTATTGCGTGAATAAAATCATTACAGTTTTACCAATTATTACAATCACTATGATAAAAGAAAAAAAATACAACATATTACAGCGCTTTCATACATTTTTTTCCAATTAATACAGGCAAAATGTAAAAAAAATAAAAAGTGGAAGAGGAAGCAACATAATACGGCGCTTTCGTGTAGTTTGTTCCTTCGTTATGTGCAGTTGTTTACAATATGACCATGGCATCGTCATGGGGCAGTGCAACAGTTTGCATAATGCTGTTAAAACCTGTGTCGCAGGGACTATCTTAAAATCATTTACGTCAAGTGATCGTATAAAAGCGCCCGAGTGAGCAGTTTTAAGAAAGCTAGAGGAACGGATGTTAAAAGGCAAAGGTCAGCTACATACAGTGTGCAAATTTGCAGGATAAGGTGCAGGGGCTCCCTCGTGCGGTTGACCCAAAAATAAGTTGTATCCATGATCGATACAGGCAGCCGCGGCCCGTACAGGTAAGAGCGGTGACCAGGCTGGTGATATTTTCCCCTCGTCATCGTCCGTGGAAATCTCCCCCCAGCCAGCCAACCGCTCTTACCTGCAAGGGTCGCGACTGGATACAGGTGTGCAAACCGGTGGATTTTAAAGTGCTAGGTCTATGAGCAGTAAGGCATTATGTGCAAGGAAGTTTACTCAATAAAATGAGTTGCTCTCTTTAAAAAGAACCTGGGATCAGCTGCCTTCTCTGGGGCAATGTGCAAATTAGCAGAGTAAGGTCCCTCGTACAATATTACAATGTTTACATAGACCCCTTGATGAGTTATATGTTAAAAGCTAGCGTTCTTAAGAGAAGTGTGCAAATTAGCAAAGAAGGGTTTCAGGGTCCTAAATCTTAACCATAAGGGTGACTGGCGCCAAGGGCATAAAGGGAGACTGACGTAATGTAGGGATATACATTACAAATGCAAAGTCAGCGTCCGGCAGACCAATTTGCATGGCTGAGTCTTGCAAGAGTTTGGATTTTGTCTTTATTAATTATTTTCTGCTTTGGGGCGTTTAGACGGTTAATAGTACAAGGTGCAGAGTCTGTCTGAAACATCAGATTATGGTCGCCGGAGCTTCCAACTGACTAGGGCAGGTATGTCCCTTTTATCTTTGTTGTCGCAAAGTCACTTGGCTTCACTCAGCAGGGTTCTTGCCTCCAACATACATTTTCCAAATTTGGCAAGATCCAAAGGGGTAGTGCTGGAGAAAAGAGCTGATACTGCCTCTACCCATGTCCGTGCCGGGTGGACAGATAGATCGATCCTCATAATGTGCGTGCAAGATTGCAGCAGCATATGAAATGCAACAGGGACTCCTCTCTATAGTTGTAAAGTCTGTATCCGACAATGTGTGAGAGTGGTTTCCATTCCTGATATAACTCCTTTGTCTGCCCTCTGGATCTCTTGCTGATATTTCTTTCCCAGGGCCAGGCTCGGATATTGCTGCATTTTATGGACCTCATAGTATGCAATAAGTGCTGACTGCCCTTTTCCCCCCTTATATCTGGTGACGTCCGCTTCTCACAATAGCGGGTGGACTTATTTATTTATTGCATTCTTTAAGGCCATGTAACTTATACCATCTGTTGCCCAGTTTTCAGTTGCCAAATTTAGGGATTGCCACCACTTTTTGCAGATTGCTGTTCCAGGAGTTATTCTTTGCTGTGTAGATTTGTTTGAAAACTTCCTTCATGGATCCTACTGGAGCATTCAGGGCCCAATAGCAGTATTTTGTCGGAGTGCCTAGACATTCATATTTTTGTTGCGTAAGGCCAAACTCCAGGCGAATCGGGGTACTGTGCATGTATTTTAGTAGCCAGAAAATATGCTTATATCCCTGGCACTGGGCTTTCTCCAGCAAAGCATCAATTTGGCCTTAATATGTTTATTATGCGTACCCTCTGTAGCTAGTAGTTTTGCTTTAATGACTCTCCTGATCGGTACAGTTGTTGGGCTGTATAGCTTTCTATAGAGTTTGCACAGAGCATAGGCTGTCCCTTGGGCTTTTGTTTTTATCTTATGTTGGTGTGTTGTCGACTTCCTTGTGCCGCTAAACCATGCCCCAAGGTAGTTGTAGGTTCTTGTGGTTGCTATGGTCTGGGGTCCCAAGCTCCATCTATGTAAAGGCTTTTTTGCATAGCATCCAAAAATCACCACTTTGGTATATTTTGGGTTGGCCACCAAATCATTAAGTTCGTTATAGCTGTGTAGACCATCTACCCCCTTCTGGAGACCTGCTTTTGTGTGGTAGAATTTTACCAAGTCATCTGCACACTGCAATAAATGCACCTTTTTCATACCTATCTTCGGGGTGGCTAAGTTTGCTCTGTACAACTGTTTGCCCAGATCAGCCGTATCTAGATTGAAGCATGTTGGGGCAAGGAGACACCCCTGTTTAATCCCTGATCTGTGGGGAGTTTTGAGGATACCGTGTCCCCCAGCCAGTTTTAAAAGCACCCAAGTCCTCCTATAAAGTGAAATAATGGCGTTCAGGAGGTTGTTGTTCGAGGGAGATTTTTTAAGGGTCAAGAGGGCAGGGGGCTGAACACAGGGCTCAGGGAACCTTCACCGTATGATCGAGGAGGTGAGTTAGGGACAAAAGGGGCACCTTAATTTGAGCCGGGATGTCTGGGAACTCTCGCTCTAAAAATGAAGTAAACAGATATGTGAGCCATGGAAACTGAGGCTGAAAGTTTAACAGTTTTATTAAGAAGATGCAACTTTAAGAAAAAGGCATAAAAATACAAAATACAAATATAGTGACCTCGCATGAATCAGAAGGCATTGAACTCGTTTGGAGAGAGACACTTCAGAAAACCTCAAAGACACATTCATAAATGCATTACAAAAAACATAAGTTAAATCAAGGAAAATATTCTCAGAATGCAAAACACACTTGATCTAAAATACTGAGAATACTCACGTACCTATCTAAAACCTAAAATAAAGCAGCTTTGCAAATGTAATATAAGTATGAAATGCTCAGTAAGAAAACACCAATTTAGGGACAAAATAGCATACATAGCATATACAGCAAATATATTGGCAAGTTAAATTGTATCTTAAAAACAAAAAACAAGAGTTCTTGGGGAGCACCCACACCCGCCTGCCATCTACTAACAGACGGGTGGGGTAGTCCGCCGAGAACTGTGTGAGCTCCCTTTTTATACTGTTTAAGGCTATGAGAAGCGCCTACAGTAACGTCATCTCACGCCACTTCTACCTACGTCACTTGGTGCATGGTTTGCACATTTTATCAGACATGTCGTGTCTATCCTACTAAATGCGGAACGTAGACTAGGTGAAAGGTTATATTCTCAGGCCAAGCGCTCGTCGTAAATTGCATAGGGCAGGCAGAAAATATATAATGCAAAGGAATAAAATATACATATATGAATATGTGTCTTGGTTATTCATCACCCCAGCTTGACGCGGCTGCGGTGGAAACTTCTCTATTTTCATGTACAGACCCAGGATGTGATGTGCTATATGTCGACAGAATAGAGAGACAGTGAACTCTGCGCCAGTGAACTTTGCACACGGGTAGGGTGGGGGCTCTTTAGTTTGGAGGAGGAGGCCTGCAGAGAGAGGTGGGCTGTGATTCTTGGTCAGACAAGCCTAGAGCCTGCTGTTCAGTAAAAATGGGTGCAGAGCTTTGGTCAACTTAACAAAAGGCCTACAAATCAGGCTCGCAGGGCCTACGTAGGGGTTCATACTGGCTGAGTGACAAGGATGGCCCAGGGCATTTGTTATATAGTAAAACAGGACCCTCCGGTCAATTTAACACGGCCTACAAATTAGGCTGGCAGGGCAAGGACAAGGGGCTTATACCTCAGGTGTGGACAGAACGGGCCTGGGGTACCCTATGATATAGAAGAGAACCTCTCTCATTGTCTGGAACCAACGGTTTATACTTTGCTTTTCATTCTTGGCTCATGATGGAAGCCTGAGTGGCAGACAGAAGCCACATTAAAGTCGGCTAGAACTTTAAGTGGCTAACCCATCTTTACCAAGGGGGCCTTTTACATGCATGTATAGGGGTACCAAGGAGTGTACACCATATAAATGTGTAAAGGAGAGCCCAGAAAACCTTACGTATCCGAATAGGAGCATCAAAGATAATTTGCAAATGTGTAGATGTGACTCAGGAGTTATTTACCAAGATTTTGCATGAGTGCTCATGTGGCACACAGTGAAGCAAAGTGACACAAAGCATTGCGTTGATTTACTTAATGTTATAAGTGTGTGTGGGTGGAGCATAAGCTTGTGCTGCGTAAAGCAAGCAACCAGCCAACCCTTAGTAACTAACCATCCTAGTGCATAGATAGGAGCACCAAATTGACCTTATTTAGGTGTATAGGAGCACTGAGGAGTCCTACTGGATGTGTATAAGAGTGCTGATAAGATCCTACATATGTATATAGAAGCGCTAAGTAGTCTTACTTTGTGAATAGGAACACCAAGGAGCCGCATGGGTGTATAGGGGCACGGTGGGTAGGACAGGCACAGAAAATAGGCCTAGGCACAAAAATAAAAGAGGCCCCATTAGTGAATTAGAAAGCTAAAAAAAGTGGCCCATGTTTGCAGATGTCTTAACTTGTTAAACACAATAAATAAAGTGTTTTTTAAAGTATGGAAGACTGCATGGATTGAGCTTGATGCAGGCAGTGTATGTGTTAATATCAGGGAAATCAGCATTAAAAACAGCCCAGCAGACCATAAAGTAGGCCCCCAACCAGTCCAAAAACCGACCCACACCACACAGACATCATGACCAGCCCATCGGGCACTGCCTGATTGTGCTAAAGGGCCAGTCAGACCCTGGGGGCCCAAACTTATCTACATACGAGCACTGAGGATCCCTTATCTGTATGTGAGCTCAGAGCAGTCATTCTATATGTGTGCGCAATGTGTGCAGGAACATCGACGGTATGTTATATATGTGTACAGGAATAACAGGAGTCCATATGAGTGTGTGTGCGCGCATGCACAGGTGGATAGAAGAGACCTTATACATGTCTATAGGCGCAGCAATGACACCTTACAGATGTGGATAAAAGAAGATAGGGAATTAAAGTGCTAAGTGCCTGATCCAAGCCATTTATGTACAGGGTGAACAGAAATGGGGCCAGAATACATCCCTGTCTCACCCCACTTGAACATGGGAAAGGGTCAGTGGTACTTCCCTCCTGATTGTATCTGACACTGGCAGTGGTATTCTGGTGCAATACCTTTAGAATGTTAATAAGTCCAGGGTCCACACCAAGACCTCCCATAATTTCCTACGGTTGACTCGGTCAAAAGCCGCCGTCAAGTCCATGAAAGCCAAGTACACAGTTTCTTGGCTGGCAATGGTGTACTTGGCTACCAATAAATAAAGGTTAAGACATAGATCGGTGGTTGACTTTCCGGGCCTAAAGCCATTTTGGGTGTCAGTGATAATCTGTTGATCCTCTGCCCAGTCCATTAACCGGCTGAGGATAGCCCTTCCTAGAACTTTCGCTAACACATCGATTAGGGAAATGGGCCGGTAGCAAAGTGGGCTGTCCTTTTTGCCCTTTTTGAAAATAGGAACGATTATGGCTGTGGACCAGGGTGGTGGCATACCTCTGTCTACTGCTGCATTAATGACTCTGGTCAGGAGTGGTGCCCAAAGATCTACCTGGCTCAAGAAAAGATCAGGAGGAATCCCATCAGGCCCCGGTGCCTTATTTCGAGTCAGTCCTTTAATTCCTACCTTGATCTCCCCCAGGGTGAAACTTATCTGGTTGATAGACTGCTCCCCCCTTCTGCTTCCGTCTGGGCCTCATTCAGGCAGTGATTGTAAAGTCCATGGGAATGCTCATACCATGATTCTGGCAGGATGTGATTAGCTACCCTTGGTTTATTTGCCTCTTGGAAGCAAGAGTCATTTATAACTTTCCAGAAAGCAGTTGTGTTCTTTAACGCTATTGCTTCCCTTAAGTCCTCCCAAGCCTGCTGCTGCAACTAGCTTTACGGCGTTTTACTGCCGATTTATCATTTGCCCTACATAGGGTCACCCTCCTCTTATGTCTTGGGGAGGATTTTAATGCTAATTTCAGCTCTCTCAGGGCGCGGGAACATTTTTGGCCGAACCACTTGGTTCATTCGTTCTTGCTTTGTATGTTTTGGCCCTAAGCAAACCAACAATTAGATGGGCAATACCCTCGAATACCATGACCAGTTCAATACCCTCCACATTTGGGTTTAGACAGTCTGCGATAAGCTGTTGGCCATTTTCAGCTAATGCTTTGTAAAAAGCTTCGCCGTTAGTTTGTGACCATCTGAGACTCCTCCCTTGATCTGTGGCACATGCCCCCCTCCCTCCCCACTCTCTGTGGATTCTTGTAGGGATTTAACTCCACGAGGGACATGACTAGAGGGTTATGATCACTGAAAATACTTAGACATATTTTGAAACCTGTGACCCATTTTTTTTAGTGTATTCGAAACAAAGATAAAATCAATAAAAGAAACACTTCCTCTGCCTTTAAATGTGGGGTGCACAATTTTATCTTTTCCAGCTTCAGCCAGGTCCATGGTATGTGTAAGGGCATGTGTGTTTACAAGCTTGCCTAATGCCCTTCCCTACTTTGTATATTCCATGTGCGGGCCCTCTTCCAGAGTGCACGACAACCAGTCCCCCCCATTAACTTTCAGGTGTGGGCACAGGTGGCAATTAAAATCACCAACTAAAACCAGCTGGGACATCTGCGCCCCTTGCTCCCGAATGCACGTGAGCCTACTCTCCAGCTCGTCCACTCTTGCAGTACTCTGGCCCGGTAAAATCGCATTATAGAAATTAATAAAATTTCATTTGTGGCCCTTATTATAAAACTTAATCCCCTGCATAAAATCTGAGTTCCAGCCCAGATCGGTCCATCTGCCCTGTAACTTGAGGTCAACATAAGTAATCAATCCTCCCCTTGCTCTCCCCGATGTGGCCTTACTTGCAGGCACAAAATAGGTTTTATAACCCTCAAGGTGGAGGGTACTACTATTTACCTCCCTCGTCTCCTGTAGACAAATAACCAGACATTTTTTAAAGTAAACTAGCCAATCCTCATTTTTAAATTTAGTACCTAAGCCTGCTATATTCCAGGAGATTATCTTAAAATCCCTCAGGGTATGTCCGTCTGGAATATCTGGTGTAAGGCAAAGTAGGGGACTGTGGGGTTCTGTGAGTGGGTGACTATGCTCTTGCGTGCCGGGTCCCAAAAGCTCTAAATGCGATGGACTTAAGGTGTCCTCCTTTGGATTTGCCCTAACGGTTCCTCCCAAGTCTGTGTTAGAAAGATGACTCTCTACACCATGGGCGCCCCTAGTTTCCCCCGGCCAATCCAGTCAATCAATATCATTTAGATCCCTTGCATTCTTAAGTGAGGCATACCGATTCCATACTGAGATTGTTGAGCCACCCCCATATGTTTCCACCATGTGGCCCTTGTGTTCACCACTGTTGTTCGGGTTAATCGTATGCCTATAAAAGAAGCTACTGAAACAGTAAAGAAACATCAAAAGTTAAAAGGATTACTGAGGCAACCTTATATGGGAGTATGGGGCACTGAGGAGGCTTCAAATGTGTAAAGGATGTATATCTATCTAGGTGTGAACAAGGCTGGGGACCCTGCTGAAACGCGTTACAGCGCATAAATAAACAACAACTTCACCTAAAAACTGGAGCTGCAGTGTTGGTATCTGGCTGTGCATGCTGGAGCTGGTCGTGGGGATATATGTGTATTTATGTGTGTATATATATATATATATGCCACTGGGTAGTTTTAGTTAGGACCACATTTCCATAGGATTTTGGGGTTTTCCAATAACTTTGGCGCTATTTGATGCATCTTCACAAAACTTTTCCCAAAAGTCTTATCCACCTCAGCTCCCTCCTGGAAAATTTTGGTGTGATCCGTCAAGGGGGGCAGAGAAAAAGGGGAGCTCCAAAATACATTTATACTCTTGCAATTTTCCATAGGAAAACTGAACTGAGATTCAGAAAAAATGATTGCACAGAATTACATCAAATTTGATAGAAAGCAATAAAGCATGCTTTTTGTGATTTGGTGTAATTCCATTCTGTAGTTTTTGAGAATTTAAGGTTTGACATTTGAAGCTGTCTGGGTGTGGCTAAGTGATTTGATTGATAGGCAGCAACTTGTTTTGCTAATAACTTTGGCACTGTTTGACGAATTTTCACAGAACTTTCCCAAAAATGTTAATCCACCTCAGCTCCTTCCTGGAAAGTTTTGGGGTGATCCATCAAGTGGGGCCAAGAAAAAGGGGAAGTCCAAAACTAGAATTTTCCCTTGCAATTTCTGGTAGCTTGTGAAAGATTTTTAACACCGATATCCATTTGCCATCATGTTTACGTCTCACGTACTTTGTTGTGAGAAGTTTTTCTAGATAACAGTGGACTTAGATACGCCCACTACTTATCATTGGTTGGCTTCACTGTCACTCTTGTTTACTTGCTTATTTGTTAGCTTGTGTGGGCTTTCCTTCCTCTTCTTGTGTTTGTCCTCCCCCCGAGAGCAAGGATGCATGACTTGTATCCTTCCACTGCTCAATGTTCAGGTGCTACTTTTTGTTTAAGCACTCCACAAGAGTACATGTGTATTCCAGATGTCTCCCTAGTGTGCTTCTGCTCTCCCCCTCTCCGCTCCATGTTGATTTCTCTCGTTTGCCTGAGTGCTTCTTCCATGCTCGCTCCTGTTGCTCTATCGCCCATTTACTTTACTCCACATTACTCTCTCTCCATGGGAGCTTGGTTCCCTTTCTGACTATTCCGTGTTGCTCCTCACACCCATGCCCCACGCCCTTTGTGTTGCTTCTCCCATCCTCTGTGATTCCACCTACTCACTCTCTGTATTGCTCTTCTTCCCTCCGTGCCACATGTTGCTGTCTCTAGCTTTTGGTTCTCCCTTTGCTTTGTAGAGAAGCTGAGGATATTAGAAACTGCTTTGCCAGGGAGCAAATGACCTGCACAACTTTTGGATCAACTTTGCCAAGGAACACATACTGCAGCTCCACTTCTAAACAGCACTGCGGCACCATGTGCTCTGAGGTCTATAATCAGAGGCTAGAGTGTCAAGATAGAGCAGGTCAGGCCCTCCGTATTCTTTCACTGATGTGCACAACTGCACCTCTGACACCCAACACCAGCTGTGCTCCTTCCCTTCCAGAGACACTAAAGAACAAGCAGCGCAGAGGAGCAGAGTATTCTCTTCTTCTTTCAGCTCCACAAGTTTTAGATTTGAATCACAGGGCTCCCCAAGTTTTACAACATCACAATTTGTAGGTCTTATGTACGAGGCAGCTTTTAGCTGTCTGTGGACCACTATCAATCAATCAGGGTTTGTAAAGTGCGGCTACTCACCCGTGAGGGTCTCAAGGAGCTGTGGGGCGTGGTGGCACAGCAGATCAGAATAAATGCTGAGTTCACAAGCCTGTAATCCGCAAAAATCCTGCAGACTCCTCTCCCATCGTAGCCTGGAACCCCACCATCGCTGCCTGCCTGATCCTGGGGCACAGTTTGGTCCGTCTTCCACGGCCCTATGACCCATTGCTGCTCGCCTTCGGTGCCACGTGTGTCCTGGGCCCAGACTCTGCCTCACCGACACCTGGCCTGGTTCGGCTCGGCTGCCTGTCTGCGATCCCTTCGAGGCTGCTCTCCTTCCCTGAAGGCCGCATCCACGTGCCCGAGCCGATTGTAGAACAGCTTGGAACTGGTAGATAGTTGGTGCTCTGGTTCACTGCTGATCCTGACTCCGGAGTCCAGGTTTTGCGTTTGACCCGAGACCGGAGATCGGCGGGAGCGGGAGCAGGCGAGGACGCTGGATGTCGGAAAAGCTTGCTCCGTTGTTTTCAAAAGCTTTTTGCCGAGTTTTTGCCGGATTATACTGGAACAATATCAGACTATCGCCGGACTGTCGAGGCACCCGAGGTCCTTGAGGCAGGGGGCCAGCCTACTTTGCCTGCTTTGTCCGACTTGTGAGTTCCAGGCTTACTGAGCAGTTTCATCATTTGGAGCAGTCGCTGCTTCCCGTGTTTCCATTGTTCCATGAGCATTTTTTCAGGAATTCATTGAGGCAACAGATTGGGATACAGCCTGAGTAAGCGTCTTTTGTAGAACGTCGTTAGCTGGTGTTTTACTTTTCAAGTTTTCTAAGAAATACACGGGTGTCTTCAGGCAGATAAGGTGTTCGCAGTAGCTTCTACCAAGTGTGCTCTGGGGAGGAATCCCGTGGTATTTTGACATTTCCCTAATTGAAGGAACTCTGGTGGAGTCTTCGAGCCCGTGTGCTCCATCCCTGGCTTTGCTGTGCTGTTCTGATTAGCGGGAGCGGGACTGCGAGGCCCAGAGGTGCTTGCGCCAGGACATCGCGCGCACCTGGTGCCTCTTCCCGCCCCCTCCTCCCTGAAGGCCTTTTAACGCCTCGCGGCCCCCGCTTCGCGGGAGCCGCTCGCAGTAGCTTCTACCAAGTGTGCTCTGGGGAGGAATTCCGTGTTATTTTGACATTTCCCTAATTGAAGGAACTTTGGTGGAGTCTTCGAGCCCGTGTGCTCCATTCCTGGCTTTGCTGTGCTGTTCTGATTAGCGGGAGCGGGACTGCGAGGCCCAGAGGTGCTTGCGCCAGGACATCGCCACCTGGTGCCTCTTCCCGCCCCCTTCCTCCTCCTACTAAGCCCAGCTCCCTTGCGCGTAAGCGGGACGCGCGCGGACTGCAGCGCGGGCGAAGCCCGGGACAAGGGCGGGACAGTCTTAGACAGTCCTAGACTGGCCGGGACTGGACTGGGCCCGCCACTCTGCCCGCACAATTATCAAAGCTAGTCGGCTGAAGTAAGACTATACCACCTATTTTATCAAAGTAGTTTTCATGTGATTGTAGTTAGCGCGCACTTATTCTGTTGTTATTTGTTTGTGTCGTATAGCAGTGTTTACTACCAACAGAAAATATGCCTAAGAAAATCGTCTCTGGAGCTTTAGATACGTTTAACACCATAGATAACTATCTGGTTCAGGTGGTAAATAAAATAAACAGTGACAGAAGGCAATCGCTAGGTTTGAGTCAATCCCCTGACCTTCACTTAGCAAGCCCCTCCACTAGTGCGCAAATGACTGATACATTATCGCTAGACCCCAGCATGAACATCCCTGACACCTACCCCCTTGACGTCGGAAACCATGATCAAAGCATAGAATTGTTGGTTGACCTAGAGACAAACGCAGAGTCTGACCCTGAGTCTCAGGCGGAACTCATAGCAGAGGAATCCTCACCCTCTGCGCCTGTGACTAGGGCGGTGAGAACCTGCAGAAAAAGTCAGCCTAGACGCGGGGGACCACGGTCAGGGAGGAAAAGGGCCCCTTCCCCACCAAAGTGTAAGGAAAAAAAACAA
The DNA here is from genome assembly GCF_964204655.1 of Triturus cristatus. Lineage (NCBI taxonomy): Eukaryota > Metazoa > Chordata > Amphibia > Caudata > Salamandridae > Triturus > Triturus cristatus. The sequence continues at coordinate 241,071,542 of NC_140586.1, read as the reverse complement.
GAGCATGAGGGAGATAACCTTAGACAAATTATAGATGATGATCTATTTGACAGGATAGCGGATATGATAGATCTAAAGATAAAGACTATCATTAAGCCACTGATTGGAAAAATTGATAAGCTTACCGCAGAGGTGAAAAGGTCAGGAGGATTGCAACGTAAGCTAATAGAAGAAATTGAGAATGTAGTAACCAAATGTCACTAAACCAGTAGACACTGTGTTGGGAAATAATGGGGGTGATATAGTAGCAGATGAAGGCTTATCAGAGACCATTCCGCCTGGTCAGGCACCACCAGCTGTACCTAGTCAGGAAGCAGCAAGAGAGGCCCCTATACCCCCATCTACTGCACCAACACTGCCATCCCTAGGGGATAACCCCACACAATTTATAGTGGAAGCTTCACCATTGGTACTGGTACTAGCGAATGTACCCATCTTACCCCCTGGCCAGACAGAATCTATTTCATCTCCGACAAGCAAGGCGTTACACTGGCTGTCAAGCAACATGCAGATGGCACATTATGGGAAAGAGCAGTTGGCAGGGGAAATTGTAATGGCGAGGAGGATGACATGGATTGGGAACAGGGAAAAAAAGTTCAAGGGGGACTGTGTAGTGTTAAATTTCTCAAACGCAGACGTGCTCCCAAATGTCCTGTCAAATATATTTCCCCCCCAACGAAGAAGTGGAACTATAATCCCTCTCACCCTAAAATTTTTCTATAGTGAGCAGCAAAACGCGATCCATCCAAATATTCCAAGACCAGGGTGGGTCACAAGAAGTAACAGATGGGGTGGGGGTTTTGGACCCATACATAATGGCCATGGTATTGGCCCAGCAAATAGATTCGCTGCAGGGCCAGGTGATCATCAGAATGTGTTATTTTCTAAGACCCCTAGATCAAACTGGAATATAATGAATAGGTGGGGGGCAGGTGTCCCGGTAAATGACCGAAATGACCCCGGGATCTGTGGAAATGGGTTTGGAGCTTGGCCGGTTGATGAGCAGTTTTGGATGCGTCCCAATACCCCATTACCAAGGTGGAATGTAGCAACAAATGGATGGGGATTGGAGGCCCCACCCTATGATTGGGGGTTTGGTACAGTGAATAGGTATGGGGTTTTGGCAAACTTAAATGATTGCGATTGATGTATGGGGGCCCAAATACGTTAAAAAATGGATCAAGGGTCCCATGCATAATAAGCCACACCAAAGATAGGGGCAGAGGTCTTATAGATGGTATAAACATGTTTGAGACAATTAATCTGGAAGGCCGCAAAGCGCAAGTTGCTCTAGAAAGAGAAACCGCTCCCGACCAAATTGTGGGTGTGATCGTTGGTGGTTCCCTTAAGGAGAACGAGAATGTTATTGTTAATGATAATGATATTTCGCATGATCAGTTAAATGCAGTAGAGAGAGTGGGCAACTTATCGGCTAATGGAAGCCCCCACCTACGAGCAGAAGATGGGGTCCCCTTGACCGATTTTGTGGCGAAGAGAACTGTAGAAACATGCAAGATACTATGTTGGAATGTAGCGGGACTTAATTCCAAACGTAATGATAAGGAGTGGTCAAGCTTTGTTGTAAGACATAACATTATTGCCCTCCAGGAAACCTGGGATAAAACTGCTAACTTTTGGTGGGATGGGTTCACTAGCTTCGCCAAGGCAGCTATTCCTAGCCGCAGCGGCAGAGCTAAGGGAGGCCTGTTATTGTTATTCTCTCTAGAATTGAAGGGCTCCCTAAAACAGATTAGTACTGACTCGCACAACATACTTATCGTAGAGAGAGAGATTAACCCCACTAGGAGGTCCTTATACATCAATTTTTATAACTCCGGGAATAGGGACTACAGCGGTAGCAATATCGCCACTTTAGACGCTATATTAAGGTCAGGCAGCCAGATTACTCAGCTTGACACAGAGTATATCCTACTAAGCGATTTTAACATTCATCCCTGCACGTTAGCATGCAGTTTAAGTAACAAGGAATGGGGTGATGGTCCCGAGGGACCTCACTTTGAACATACCACAGAGGGAGAAGAGCTAGAGGACTTCCTGGCAAATTTCAACTTGTGCGAACCAGAGGGGTCCCAAGAATAGCTACCTTCACGGGCACCAATCCCGGAACCATAATTGATTATATTTTCACCACACAAGGTATTCTAAACCAGGTGCTTTCCTACTGCACTGTGTTATCTCACCACAGTGATCATAACCCTGTCTTACTTGAAGTGGCTTGGGGAGATTACATGGGGCCAAATCCGGGGAAAGTAAGGTCGGACCATTCTTTGCGTACCTCTGATCAGGGTAGGAGAGTTAAGTGGGCTAAGGTGGTCCCAGAAAACTTCTATGCTGAGTTTTTCCCGAAAATTAAGGAACAGGTTGAGGTTTGCCAGAACCCTCGTGCCCCGGGTTGTGAAACTATAGGGGCCTTTGAGTCGATCTGTGGGCAGGTGTCGCATGATCTCCTGGCTAAACCAAAGAAAGGAGAACCGAATAAGAAGCGCTGGTTCGACACCGCATGTTCAAAAGCACACAGGTCTCTGATGGTAGCTTTGAAAAAAATACCTAGGGTAAGGGGCGAGATTGTTAGATTGAGGAAAACCTATAAGTCAGCTATAAAAATCAGACAAGAAAGCATCAAACGGGAAGCCTGGGAAAATCTCCTATCCGTGGCTGTCCTGAAGGACAGTCGGAAATTTTGGGAAATAATTAAACAACCATTCTTTTCCGACCAAAATAACGAGGCCATGGACTGTGTCATCCCAGATGACAAGTGGTTGAATCATTTTAAAAATGTGTATGGGGATAATGATCAGGCAACTCAGGATGTGTCGCTGGCTACTTTAGACGCCACTCCTAATCATTTCTATAGTACAGAAGTGGAGAAAGCTATCTTGGCCACAACCAAGCATAAAGCCCCGGGCCCCGACGGGGTGCCAGCCGATTTTTTCATACATGCCCCAAAGTTGTGGGCAGAGGTATTGGCCAATGTCTTTACCGCCGTTAATAGCAACCCTACACCATCTTCCTGGGACATTTCCACCATCGTCCCCATCTTTAAAAAGGGCCAGCGGGACGACCCCGGGTGTTATAGGCCCATATCCCTCTTGGACTCGTCGGTGAAGATCTTAGGCAGAGTCCTTTTGTCCAGGCTGAGGGATAATGTTGAGAGTTGTGGAGGGTTGTCAGAGATCCAGTATGGGTTTAGAGAGAGGAAAGGCACAATCGAACAATGCTCCAACCTACACCTGCTCATATCAAAGTATACGGTGGCCAAGGAGGGGTCCTTGTTTCTAGCATTCATGGACCTCTCCTCGGCCTTCGATTTGGTGAACAGGGCTAAGTTATGGATGACCTTGCTGAAAATGGGGATCGACGAGGCATTGGTAAGATTTATGGCTTCCCTACACCAGGAGCTTTTTTCGGCCGTACGAGTCAAATAAGGGTAGGTGCACGTCCCTTTTCAAATCCCTGAGGGGGGTAAGGCAGGGCTGCATATTGGCCCCTCTGCTCTTCACAATTTATATTATATTAACGGTCTGGGTGCACATTTGGAGGAGAAGGAAGTCGACGTTCCGCGTGCGGGAGCAGTTAAGATCCCAGCGCTCCTGTACGCGGACGACTCCGTGCTAATTGCGCGCACGGGTGTCGGCCTTCAACGCCTCTTAAATGCCTTTGGCACATTCATGGAACAGCTTGATTTAAAAATAAATGCTAGTAAATCGCATACCATGGTGGTGGGCCGAGAAAGTAGTAAGAGGAGAACAAAAACCTTTACGTGTAGAGGGGATATGGTTTCTAGAGTTTACACTTTTCCCTACTTGGGGGTACTTTTTGACCAGAGAGGAACTTGGGGTCCTCAAGTGAGGGCGAAGAGGTTGGCGGTTATTAGATCATCGTCGGCCCTCATGGGCTTTGCGGGCAGGTTAGGTGCCAGGCCCATGGAAGCGTTGTTAAAAATTTACAAGAGTAAACCTGTCGCCGTTGCGTTATATGGTTCACCAATTTGGGGCTATGTAAACGTGGAACCAATCCAGAGAGCGGAGAACAGATTTATACGGACACTCCTCTCTGTGCCGCAGTCAACACCAACTTACTCAATACACTTGGAGGTGGGCCTAGATTTCCTTACTGATGGGTTGAATATGGCTCCCCTGATCTTTTGGTTAAAGACGTGGCTTAATGAAGACCTTCCACTGAACCATAAGATCATGTCCGACGTCTTGTCCCTAGACCATTGTAAAAAGATCCCCTGGCTGGCCTATCTGTTGAAGGTATTCTCAGATTTGGGACGACCAGAGCTTTTTACTTCCCCCCAAGATATCAAGGTCCAAGACATCGATCTTGTCAAAAAGCATTTTATGGGGAGGGCAAGAGCACTTCGTGAAGAAAGGGAATTAGTGAAACCATCAGTAAGGGGCCATTACTTACTCGTTAATTCATTTTCTTTAGCACCGTATCTTGGTTTTGTTACAATTCCATTCCATAGGTTTCTTTTAACCAAGTTCAGGTTTAATTTGTTACATTTTTATTTAGGCACTTTTAAAACATGGGAAAAACCGGAAATAGCCTCACCCTGCAGTTGCGATCATTTCTCACCCCAAGACACCATGCATTTTGTTATGTTCTGTGGGTTTTATTTAGAGCCAAGGAAAAAATATCTGGTATCAGCTTTGAAGGAGGCGGGCTTCACACAAGTGAGACCGGCTCTGCTCTTCTTGCAATCATTGCCCAACATACATATTACCTTTTGTATAGCCAATTTCTTGGTAGCTGCAGTTAGGATGAAAAAACACACCCATTAGATCCATCGTTATTCCTTTTTAACTTTTGTATGCCTAGATTTGTTTTAATGTAAATTATTTTATTGTCATATTTTAACACATATGAAATGTTCCTAACTCTTTGTATGAAATGTTTTTTTAATCTCTTTGTATGACTTTAATTGAGTCGAATAAAGATATTTTGACTGACTGACTGACTGAGTTCATCCGAAGAGACCACTATACTTTAAGTGAAATGAAAAAGGTGTAGTGGTGGGTCTCTACAGGGGGTGTGGTCTAAGAAATTAAGGGTGTGGCTTAAAACAAGTGAACGACAATCCCGTGTTTTACACAGAATACTGCCTAACCAGCCTCTGTGGGATGCCTGCTAATGCTTCCGAACATATCACCCAACAACAAACGCTTAAAACAATCCATATCGATTGGCTTTGTGAGTGCTTGTTAGTATTTTGATAAATAAGTAACAACAATTAGAATTGGTAATTACAAGCGGTGGCTATGTGACCATCACCCTGTGCGCTCTGGAGAGAGGCCAAGGTTCGGATAAGCAAGAAATCTGAACACTACTATGGTCCACTGACTCACACGACCTTCAGTCTCAGCTCCAGAGACCTTACCTAGACGCCTAAATGTGGCTCAGCTCACAGGCCCCCATACAAGCACTGGTAAACCCAGAAGCTCAGGCTTTCAGAGTCGAGCCCTCTTTGCTTTGCCAACGCTTAGTAAAATAAATTCGAATTACAAAACGACACTAACTCAGGTTTTCCAAATGTTAAACTCATAATCTTTACTTACGTAAGATATGCAATATTAATACAGTGGAGCTGGGGAACCAGGTTCGGGTCTGGTGTCGGCTTAACATCCTGTCATATCAGAATCTCCCCGTTCCTTAAAAAAAAAAATTTTCTTAAAAAGTGATCATCTGTATAATGTAATCTGGTGTTCATGTAAGTGCTCTGATGCCTTTGGGTCAATTTCGCGCTACATAAAGCTGAAAAAAAGAAGAAAAATGACATGTAAAACCATTGGCACAGGCAATAGACTGCAAGGGCTACTGGCTTTGCCAATGCTTATTAACAGGTATTTGAGAGGCCCTGACCAAAACAGTAATGTTGCTCTAACAATGCAAACACTATCTTCATAAACAAAAGCTTTCACAGAAGGCGCCTGTGTCTCACGTCTTTGTGAACGTGGGTTGGCGTGCACGTACGGCGCACGCCTGCACGTACAAATCTCCAGGTCTGCAAACCGGGCAACTGTGGGTTTAGCAGTGAGGCTACCAGACCAGGGTCTGCTTTGCATTCCTTGCAAAGCTGGAGGGCAGGACGGAGTGGACAGCTATAGATGCATATTTGAATGCTAAATTAGCGTCCCCAGACTGCTCTCCTCTCTCGCCCCATCATAAAATATTCAATATCCCAGCAAACCCCCCTCCCTCCACTCCCCCCCACCTCCGAGTCTTATAAACGAGCAGGATCTAAGGAGAGAGTATGGGACTCTGGGGGATTCAATAATTAATGACTGGGACCAGAGGGAAGGGAAGAGGCTGCGCTGCCAACCATTCAGTATTCACACCTCGCAACAGCCCTTGTTCTTCGCATGTTTCCTTTCCTACCAAGCCCAGTTGTAGAGAGGGTGGTGAGGTGGGCCAGGCCCTTCACCCCCAACCAGAGTAAGCCCTCTGACCCACCCAGGGCCCATTCCCAACTGGAAAACCAGCTAGTGCCATTATCGGCAACTTACCATCACCCACCGTCTGAACATGCATGAATAAATAAATACACAAGACAACTTTTGTTCTGGGAAAATATTGCTGCAGGTGTATTCCATACAAAGTATGCAATATGGTGGGTTATCTTACGGGCGATCCAAGGGCGGGTAGCTGTACCAACCTATGCTTCCCCCGCCCGCCTGATGAGCCAGCACTGTGGGACACCCAGACAGTGCTACAACTTTGGTGATCCTCTTCCGGATCACGTGACACGTTGGTCTCTTATTACTCACGCCCTTTCCGGAGCGTAGCAGCGCAAACCCCCGGTTGGTCAGGCCCCCAACCGCCCGAAGGACTAACGGGCGCCCTCGCGGTTTTCCAGGAACCTGCCCTGAGGCTCCAGGTCTTTGGCTCTGGCACTGTTACTGTGCCGCGCAGAGGTACCCTTACTGTACCCGTCTGCCGCAGAGGTACCCTTACTGTACCCGTCTGCTTCCAGATCGCCCTGTAACTCCGCCTGCAACGAAAAAAGAAAACATTACAACGTTCTACGTACATTGCCTGCCAACCCCACGCCAGGAAAGCGGTAGGGTGGGAGACGGCGTGTCTGGCACAAAGAGGACGCCAGAGAGGTAGGGGACGAGGTATAAGTACCCTCCCCCGACCTCTGTCTGCCGGAAGTGATGCGCCTAGCGTGCCAAGGCGAAGGACTCCTTCCTGAGTCCAATCCTTGGCCAGTGGGTGGCGTTTGTGCCCAAATGGCCCTAAAGGGCTGCCCGCCGCATAGTGCCATTATCGGCAACTTACCACCACCCGTCTGCCAATGCATGAATAGATAAATACACAAGACAACTTTTGTTCTGGGAAAATATTGCTGCAGGTTTATTCCATACAAAGTATGCAATATGGTGGGTTATCTTACGGGCGATCCAAGGGTGGGCAGCTGTACCAACCTATGCTGCCCCCGCCCGCTTAATGAGCCAGCACTGTGAGACACCCAGTCCCACAGTGCTGGCTCATTAAGTCACAGTCTCAGTCTCTTCTTACTCACACCCTTTCCGGGGCAGAGCGTAGCAGCGCAAACCCCAGGTTGGTCAGGCCCCCAACCGCCCGAAGGACTAACGGGGCGCTGTGGCGGTTTTCCAGTAACCTGCCCTGAGGCTCCTGGTCTTTGGCTCTCGCACCCTTACTGTGCCGTGCAGAGGTACCCTTACTGTACCCGTCTGCCGCAGAGGTACCCTTACTGTACCTGTCTGCTTCCAGATCGCCCCCTTGTAACTCCGCCAAAGCTCTGGAGGCGGCCCCCGTCACCGCCAGAGCCCCCCCACCAAAACAGCTAATTTCTGACCTGCAACCTGCTTTCTAGGGCCTCGTGCATGTCCAGTGGAAAGTGTCCATGCTCACCTGTGACAAATGCACCCCATGTATGTCAACCTGACCTAGGCGTACGACTGGAAGGCAATGGTGACAATGGACCCCATCTTCAGCAACGTAGCCTTTAACATTAGCCTGAATCAGCTCGTGTCTGGTCTGCGAACTTGCACCATGAACAGTTCCCTCTTACAGGGATGTTCAAAGGCCTCCTCTGACTTAGCTCTGTGCCACCTCTGCGGGGGATCATCTCAGACCACCAGAGCTCACATTGACCCATGTAGTTGCTGATCTCATCAAAACAGCACATTTCACACATGCGACCACTCATATCCAGGCCTCCTGCAAATCTAAGGGACGAGATCCCACCCTACTGGTGATAGATGAACCCCATCTATATCACAATAGCCCTTGACGTTAGCCTGGATCAGCTAGTGTCTGATGAAACAAAAGACCCTTCTGGCCTGTGAACCTGTGCCAATGACTATCCACCCTCCTGCGGGAAAGTTCCACTGCCTCACATGACCTAGCCCCGTGCCAACTCTGGGCGGGACGATTTCAGACACCAAGGCTCACATTGCCCCATCTATTTGCTGATTCCACCTAGCTGCCGTCCTTCTAGCACCGTGTGTGCCTGAACCCCTGTGTCGCCCATCTATGGGACAGCAGCCCACTTGTTAGGTAACCGCTCCCACCCCCGCCTGCCTACTTGGCTAATCAGGCGAGGAGGATTATCCTTAACCTTTGCAGTCCCTTTGCTTTCTAAATCATGACGCACAGGAATGTTCATAACTAGAAGTGTGTGACAATGAGCAAGGGTGCCCTCCTGCCCTTGCCATACATCCCTTATTCCTTATGGGAATTCCACCAGCTCAGCTCCCTCTGTGGTGAAACCCCCTAGGCCAGTGGTTCCCAATCTTTTTGACCCATGGCTCCCTTGACCCACTTGGCAGTTGGCCGTGGCTCCCCACCATTTTTTTACCGGCGCACCGGGGTGCCGCGGCGCACAGTTTGGGAACCACTGGTCTACATGAAGAATCAAGCCTAGACGTGATGAAGGATTCAGAGAGTAGACATCACCATCATAAAACTTTATTTGCAATCAAAAAGATCTTATAAAGTACATCTCAATTGCTAGAGAAAGGCTCAAGGAGCTCTGTGGCGTTACAAGAAGTTTACATGGGGTGGGCTCTGATGAACCCAAGATGGCTCACCAGATCCCCTCTACCCAGTGTTTTAAGTGTGCTGGGTCCTGCTGGTGCAGTTCTAAAAGGCAGGTGTTAGGACAATAGGTAAGTTTTACAGACACATCAGAGGAGGTCGCACAGTAGTACATAACTAAGCCCAGCCATATCCAAACATTTTCAACCATTTGCAAACCTATCCATCATGTATCCTTCCATCTATCATTTCACTCATCCATCCCTTCATCCATCCTTTCACTCATCCATCCATTATCCATCCATCCACACTTTCACCCTATCCATCTGTATACGCATCCATCCACTCTTCTACCCATCCATCCATTCACTCATCCATCCAGCCATTTACCCTTTCACCCATCCAGCCATCCTTTCACTTACTCATCCATCCACCCAGTCACTCATCCTTCCACCCATCCACCCTTTCAGTCATCCTTCCACCCATCCTCCCTTTCTCTCTCCATCGACCCTTTCACTTAGCCATCCTTCCATCCATCCATCCACCCACCCATCTACTCATCCACTCATTAATCCATCCATTGACCCGATCACTCATCCATCCTTTCTCTCCTCCATTTATCCTTTCACTCCTTCACTCATCTATTCATCCTTTTGTCCGCCTACCCTCCCTTTCACTCACCCATCCATCCATCCTTACATCCACCCTTTCACTCATCCATCCATCCATTCACCCTTGCACTTATAAATTCATCAATCCATCCATAATTTCACACCTCCATCCTCCCACTTACTCACATCATCCACCTTTTCACACATCCATCCTTTCACTCATCCATCCCTTCACTCATCCATCCACCCTTTTACCCATCCAGCAACCCTTCGACCCATACATCCAGCTATTTACCTTTTCTCTCATCCATCCTTCCACTCACTCATCCATCCATCCATCCTCTCATTCTCCATCTATTCAATCTTTCATTCATCCATTCACCCTTTCACTAATTCATCCAGCCATCCACCCATCCGTTCACTTACTCACTTGCTCACCTTTTCATATTAATTTTGAGCTGAGCCTTTTTGAGAAGAGGCCCATCAAGAACTTCACCCTCGCTGCAGGAGCCATTCCAGGACTGGGACAGAAACCACCCAGGGCGGAGACAGGATCCACCATAGGGGGGGGGGGGGGGGACAGGAGACATCACAGGTTTTGGGGGGGGGGGGGGGACAGGAGCCATCACGGGGGGGGCAGGAGCCATCACATGAGGGGGAACAGGATCCACCAGGGTGGGCACAGGGGTGGGCATGCAGTATTCTAGTATCATCTTTGTCTCTTCCAGGGTGGGGTAGGGCTCCTCACCCCCTCCTGGACAAGACAAGGAGACGACAGGGTCTCTGTCAAAAATGTTAGTTTTGCCATCCCCCACTGTGATGTACAGTACTTAAAGGAGAACTGATTTAACGGATTGTCCTCCATACTTTGTTTATCAGTGTGGGTGCGATTGTGCCATGTCTTTATTTTATTACATTTTAGACTGCATGTTTGAAGAACCGAGGTTTTCTTACAATTTAGTAACATGAATTAAACTCTGTGGAGAGAACCACGTGCTGCCTCGGTGTAATCAGGGCCTGTTCTACGATTTTTATGGCCCTGGGCAGGAAGGGAATGTGTGAGGCCCCTCTAAATTGCAGAGACATGACACGACGCATTCAGGGTTGTTTGCATCTGAAAAGATGCCCCTGCGACCGAAGCTGCAGCCCCTCCCTCTCAGTCACCTTCAAACACGACTTAACAGCTCATGACGGGGCTGAAGGTGTGAGTGTTGCCATCCCGCTGTGCCTCTCCAATGCTGCTGGGTATCTGAGCTGCGGCTGCAATCTCCCACATCCTGCGCGGCGGCGCGGCGCCCCTGGCTTCTAATCGCGGCGCACCGGGGTGCCGCGGCGCACACTTTGGGAACCACTGCCCTAGGCATACCAGCTAAGAGAATCTGTCTGATTTAATACAGTGCACACTGAGCGATAAGGTGCCTAACATTAAGGATTGATTAAGTCCTATCTAACCTCCCTCCTAGAATATTCCTGAAAAGGGGGCAGGGGCGTTCACACTGCCCACCCATGGGCAACCACATAGATGGAAAATTACCTGCTCCGTTAAATTGTAATCATTGTTGATCACTGGACGTGCCAAATGTTCTTTTACATAGTAGCCTTTGTGCTTGGCACCTTGCTTCCCCATTTCTTGTGACAGCAGCCCACTATGTTGGCTAACAGCGTCACCACCCAGCGAGGCTACCACAGCTAGCCGGGTGGGCATTTGAGCTTAACTGCAGGAACATGTCACCTACCCTTGGTTCTGAGGTGCACTTACTTCCCCCGTTGACCAGACGGTTGCACAAACCCCTTTGATTGCTAAACCCTGGTGAACACCTTGATGGTATCAAAGCTGGTTTGAAACAATATATGTCTTGTGCCTTCTACTGGAGACACCTCACCCTATCGTGCAATTACACTCACGCAGCGCACCCCGATTGGCTAACTGGCGTCGGATCACATCTGCACAGTACCTACTGTCCATCTACAAGCCTGGATGCTTTAAACCTGCCAAAGTGACGGAAACCAAGATTCCCAGTTCCCCGTTTAGCTGCAGTACACCTTCAATGGGTCCGCTGGGAGATACCAGAAACCGCATTGCTCATGCAAACCTAAAATACACAATTTTCACCCGGGCGTTCTTCTAAATGAGACAGGCTCTACACAGCCGTAAGGCCAGAGACACACATATATGTATTCTGCCCACTATTGGAGACAGCTCACCTCTTCATGGAGTGACAACTGCACAGGTGCCTACACAAATCCCCCAACAGACAAGTTGGCCCTGACTGCCTTGTGTTCTGGTGCTAGATTTGGAAAGAGCCTTGCCTCCACTTGCTGCCCCCTGGGAAACGCCCAATGCCCGTGCCCTGGCCGCAATGCGGCGATGCCCTCGTGTAGCATCGAACCCCTGGTCAACTAAGAGTGCCACTCCAACTGCTTAAACCTACACCTTGACCATGGGTGGAGTCTGGCTCTCCCCAAACTTCTGATGGTGTAACCCACAGACATGCCTCCAGTTCAGTTCAACTTAGTAATTCATAGCACTGACAACCACAAGGGCCTACTGCTGGGCTGTGTAAGTGCGGCCCAGGGTGACCTTAAACAATCGGCTTGGTGTGGATGGGTGCTAACATTACCTGGCTTAAGTGCAATCCCTTGGACAATCACTCCAGACAAGATGTGCTAATGCAGGTAGAAGCAAGAGTTAGACAGCCCGCCTTACTTCCTGTCCCAGCTATCTGGGTAAATTAGTGAAAGATGCACGTTTGAACTGGCAGCTGATACTATTACTTACGCCTGCAAATGCTCTGCTTGGAGCAGCCTGCTAGACAATGGCTTCCATTGAAAGGCGGTGCCAACAGACCTCCAAGCACTTAAAGCGGTACCTTCGAGTAGGGCTCTAATCTAACAGATGCCCCTTGCATTGGATGCCCCTAGGTGGCTAGGCAGAGACTTTGGCTTATCCCAGAGGCAGTGTAAATTTAGTGTGCCAACCGCACTCCCACAGTGGCACACTACAGAAGAGACTCTATACCAGTTTATTTTAATTACCCTTCATATCGTCCATACAAGAGAGACTTGTTACCATCTGCCCCTATTACCCTGTGCTACCAAAACTCATCATGACAACACAGGGATTACATAACTCACTAGGTCAATCGGGCCACTGTCCTATAGCTCAGGAGTGTAAAGTCTTTCTAACGTAGCCAACGGACGGTTTGTACGTAAGTGACTGCCCCCCTTATGGTACAACCAAATCAAGGGTGAAGCAATTGGAGCATGAGGCCTCAAGCAACGGGTGTCTTTGTGTACTGGAAACCCGAATTAAGCACGCAAAGAACCATGGACATCCCCTTAAATGCGAGTCACCCGATTGTCAAAGAATTATTTATGGATTCGAGACATAGGCACCATCTAAACTACTGAATTAAAATTGGCGAGAATAGTTCTTTGAAAGAAAAGCATTGAATGAATTGCTCATCAAAGTCAAAGGACATATCAAACCGCTATGGTCTACCTTGCTGAAAAGGATGGAGCATAGCCCATTGTTGGTCTTAGTGAATGTAGACATTATTCATTCATGTGCAGCCAGAGTGAAAAACACTACACCAAGTGGCCTTCCCACTTTATGGCACCCAAATTGGTTTAACGCACCAATAATCAACCCTAAACTGATATACTGTTTTGCCCCACCCAGGGCACCCCGTCCGGTTACTGCCAAGGCAGACGCCCCGCAATGCAACGCAAAAATGAAATCAAGCCTGTGATGTCATAGTCGCTACCTCTGGCATATTCTCAGTGTAACCGCTCCATGCGGTGCAAAGGCTCTTGCTATAAGAGGGAACCTCAAATAAAGTGCTTTCTTTACCTACCTTCGCATAATCTGCAGTCATGTGACCTTGTTGAATATTTGAGTAGAACCTTGGCTGGTGTTGAGCCATACCTGACCATAACGGAAAATGAAAACTCTGGAACTGTAGACATGAAGGCTAATTAAATGAAGACCACTGAACCGAGGCAACTCCTCAGGAGTTTGGCCTTGCAAAGCTGAAGTCATGAGACTGACGCATTTGCGTTTGTAACCTTGGGGGCTCACCCTACTGAACACATGCAGCAGGACGCATATCAGGATTACCGCCTGTCCCAAATAGGCATGTGGAGGTCCCCACGATGGAGGCCGGCTCGGCAGGCCTAACAACTCTGCACTGCTCATTGCATAGAGTTTTAAACCTCCCTAATAGTCTGAATAGTAACTGCAACGTGCTAAGGCAGTGTTAATTTACTGTTTTAAAACGTTACAAAGACACCAGATATCTTGTTGCTATCGTGAAACCTGCCCAACTTAATAATTGCTGCCCTCCGAAGGCTGAAAGAGAAACTTACAGCACCAGCTGGCTGATACCACGCTACAGGGATACAGCTCCCTGCCCCAGACCAGCACATAGGTGGTGAGCATGTCAGGAACCAGGGCATCATACCTGTCCAGCACCCAGCGACAAGCTAACCAAAATATATACCAAGCACAAAGCAGCAGGCGCGCAAAGCCCTCCACCAGGAACGTGGCCCATTCAGGGCACACAAGCAGGCCCACCAGGCGAGAGCGCCGCCAGCATCACCAGACGACCTCAGAACCGGAGCGGCGCCCTTATACAAGTGCAAGCATGGTACCAAAAGTGAGGCCCGAGGTGCGCCTTTTAAATAATTGCAGGAGAAACCCATTGAATGGGGAACACCAGAGGGTACTTATATGGTGCAGGATAGCAATGCCCTCTAGTGACCTAAATGCATACGGCTGGCCTGCGGTGGGCTCCGTGCTTTCTGTGAAAACATGCTAAATCGATTCAAATAAAAGCTTCAACATCAGGCGCTGCAAAAGCATCGAGACCGCCTTTAAAAGTAGACAGCTCATGATACACCTTCGTCGGCAAATAGCTGGGGAATAGAGTCGCAATGCCCCTCTAGTGGCCTGGATGCATAAAAGCTGAACTGTGGTGGGCTCCGTGCTTTCTGTGAAAAACGGATAGATAGATCCAACCTAAAGTCTTCAACATCAGGCGCTGCAAGAGCATCGAGACAGCCATTAACAGTGTTGTCTAGTCATACAATGTGAGCCACCCGCCTAAATTGGGAACGTAGTCACGTAAGTGGCTTAAAATATCTTAGTATAACTGTTTGCAGGTTTAACCAGGGCTGTGTGCATAAACAAGGACCCGCAGCGATTGCACCAGAGTCTGACCTCAGACAGAAAGCGCTTGCGATCATTGATGCATCGGCCATTCCCACTCAGTGCTACCAACAACCACCCGCTGTTACACCTCCCGTGAGAGGCAGCCGCCAATGTTACCCGCCCGGTCAAAAAACCGCAAGCTCCCGCTACGCCGCCGTTACAGTGGTACTGTAACTTGAGTTACAGTGGAGCATTGCCAGCCATGCCACAAAACGCATTACTTCATTGCCTAAAGACCACCTACCGCGGCATTTTTTTAAATTTTTTATTGCCGAACAGTGATCGGCGTGAACTCAATTCACTTAAGTTACAGTGGGGCAGTGCCCTCTGGTGGCCGAAGTACCATGTTGTGTATATGTTGCAGAACCTCAATCCTTTTCTTTCGCATCAAGCCTCCAAAACAAAAAGACCACACTGCCCCACCATTATTCTTGTGCAGCGTTAATGTCGAATGATATTATTCACAAAATCATGCCCTTGCATTATGGTTTATTGCACTCAGATTGCCGCCTCGACAATGCGGGCCCCGGGGGAAGTGAAGGTCGCAGACCAGTCTTCCCCCGGGGAATTCGTGCAACGACCGGAAGGAAATGGTGGGGGTGGGATCATAGGAAGGAGAGGGGCGGGAGTTGGGAGGGTATATAGGTGTCAGGAGAGGAGTATCCGGCCTCTTCCTGACACCTGAGCACCACCGGGGGGAGAAAAAAGTTTGTGGAGAGTTTATAGCGTTAGGCCATCTGCCGATTTGTCGATCGGCGGGGGGCTGACACTGGTTGGGAGGGCGGGGACCGTGAATTTGCCACAACTGGCTGGACGGCATGGTGACTTCGGTGCGGCGGACGTTGGAGCGGCATGAGGTCTTGGCTGGGCTTGGCAGATAATCTACGTCCTGGGGCGGTCTCATCGGGCGTGGGGGCCGGGATGGCCTCGCGTGCGCTGGCTGGCGGAGTCGACCGTCCGCTTCAGGTAGGGGGCGGGGGGGCTGCCCTATCGTGGTGTCTGGGATGCGGGGGGGATGGGGGGGGGCCTGCATGCGGGCGCGTCTGTCGTTTGCGCGTGCGTGCTGTCGAGGTCCATGCGGGAGGGGGGTGGGGGGCAGGGACGGCTCTCTCGGCAGCGCGACCTTGTCAGGCGGCCCAGGGCGGGACCGAGGCGGGGGAAGGCGGGGTATGCGTGTGTCGCCCGGCGTGCAGTCCTCATGGGTTCGAGCCTCGCGGTCGCGCCCCCAAACTGTGATGCTGGGGCAAATCACTTCATCTCCCCGTACGGGATGGGTAATGCGGGTAGGGGGCCTGGGAAAGCGCCCCACTACCTTAGGGCGAGTCGCGCTATACATTGATATGCGAAATGGGCTCTGCACATTGCCCACGGGGGTCAGAGGGACGTGGTGTGGGGGGGGCGGCACGGGTGGTTGTTTTCGGCTTGCCCAACATTTGTGGAGCCTCTTCACGGTAGTGGACAGTGGGCTCACCCCAGCGGCTTTACCCACAGCTAGGCAGGGTCCGGCATAGGTTTCGGGGGGGGGGGGGGAGGCGGGAGCAGATGGCAGTGTAGGAGCAGCGAGGCAGGGCTTTGCGTAGGTGCTGCTGCTGGGGAAGGAGGTGCAAGGGGAGTCAGGGAGCTGCAGGCAGTGGTGGCTGAGGTCATCGGAGTCCGGATGAGGGACTGCCAGTACGGCATGAGACCCGGTGGTGCTGGGGACCCACTCAGTTTAGCGACCGAGTGGGGGGGATCCAGGACCGGCGGAGAAGGCCGGCAGATGAGGGGTGTTGCCAGCGGGGCGCACAACAGCTCTGAGACGCTGGCCAGAAGCAGTAGGGGGGTCCGCGGCGGCCTGCCCTCCTTCGAGGGATTCGCGCATTGAGCAACGCAACCTTGTGAATCCTACCGAGTTCCGAGTATGTGCGGTGTGATGGGTGGTATGGCTGGGGTTGGGGGTGCAGATGGAAGACTGTGACGGTGTGCGACAGAAGAGGAGTTGGTGTGCCGGATGCAGTGCGATAGGCAGGATGTCCGATGGCGTGGCGTTATACTGTGAGGTTTAGGTGTTCACGCCCTGGTTGGCACCGGGTGCTAATGTCTAGGTCAGTGCAAGGAGCGACATGCGTCTCCAATGGGGCTTTGGAGAGGGGGCTTGCCAGGGGCGGGGGGGGGGGGTTTAAGTCTTGGTGTCGTACTTTGCCGATACCGTGTCCATGCCCTGGTTGTCATCGGGTGCTCAATTTCTGAGTTTATGCAATGGTATTTCCTTCAAAGCACAGCTGGTCAGCGGGGGAGTTCGGTGGTGATACCTGCAAGGATTGGTACGTCGCCAATGGGGCCTTGGAGTGGGGGATTGCCCTAGAGGGGGGGGGGAGGCAGCTAACCAGTCCATTTGTTATATGTTTCAGGCGAGTGCGGCCTCAGACGGCGCAGGGGCAAGGAGCTCCGGTCTGGAAGAGGAGGTCCTGGACGGACGCTCAGGTAAATGACTGGGGGGGGGGTTTAAGTCTTGGTGTCGTACTTGGCCGATACCGTGTCCACGCCCTGGTTGTCACCTGGTGCTCCATTTCTCAGTTTATGCAATGGTATTTCCTTCAATGAGGTTGGGACAATGCTGGAGGCCTGGGGAACCCAGGGCCTACGTGAGTACGTCGCCAATGGGGACTGGGAGTGGGGGATTGCACTGGAGGGGGGGGTGTGCAGGTAACAAGTCCATTCTGTTGTTTGTTTCAGGCGAGTGCGGCCTCAGACGGGGCAGGGGCAAGGAGCCCTGGGCTGGAGGTGGAGGTCCTGGACGGACGCTCAGGTAAATGACTGGGGGGGGGGGGGGTTTAAGTCTTGGTGTCGTACGTTGCCGATACCGTGTCCACGCCCTGGTTGTCACCGGGTGCTCATTTTCTAAGTGTATGCAATGGTATTTCATTCAATACGGTTGGGACAATGCTGGTGGCCTGGGGAACCCAGGGCCCACATGACGCATAGCTGGTCAGCGGGGGTGTTCGGGGGTGATACATGCAAGGGTTGGTACGTCGCCAATGGGCCTTGGAGTGGGGGATTGCCCTGGAAGGGGGGGGTGTGGGCAGGTAACCAGTCCATTTTTGTTGTTTGTTTCAGGCGAGTGCGGCCGCAGCTGGAGCGGGGGGCAAGGAGATCCAAGGGGGATGGCAGCTCCGGTCTGGCAGAGGAGGTCCTGGACGGACGCTCAGGTAAATGAATGGGGAGGTTTAATGTCTCGGAGTTGTACTTGGAAGCTTAGGTTTCACGCCCTGGTTGGCACCGGGTGCTCATTCCTCAGTGTCTGCAATGGTAGTCCTTCAGTAAGGTGGGGACGATGCTGGGGGCCTGGTGCACCCGGGGCCCAAATGACGCGCAGCGGAGGCAGCAGGGGAGTTCGGTGGTGATACATGCAGGGTAGGCAGGGGCCTGGGGGCCTCAGTATCTGGCGCACGAGGCGTGACGAGGGCAGTGTTCTGCAGGTAGGGACTTGCCTGGGGAGTGGGGACTGATGGAGGTAGTTTGTGGGCCACTTGATACGATATTCACCGCTCGGTAGGCGTCGCAGTAAAGGGGGCTGCGGGGGTGCGCCGGAGGGGTAGCGGAGGAGACTGAGAAGGCTTGGGCCGCTGCGTGAGGGAACCGGACGGGGTCGGGGGTTTTTTCGGGCACTGCACGATGCGTTTGGGGATCGTCACCGGGGTTGTAGCTGGCAATAAGTTGGAAGCAGGGATTCGGACTTGCAGGGCGCAGTTTAGGTAGGGGGGCCAGGACCTGTGTCTCAATGGTAAGTCTTGTGCCTACAATTGTGAAGGATCTCGCAGGACAGGGGTTCGAGTTCCGCACGCGCTGTCGGTGTCGTAAGGTGGTCAATGTCACACTCTTTTTTAAACATCGGGGAGATGTGTTGCGTGTCGGGGGCGAGGAGCCAACACACGGTGGTCGTGTCGTAACACCACTGCCACTGTGGCGATTTCGTCGGGGGCATCTGGGAGTATGGTAGTGCGGGGCACGGGAGACGAGATGACGTGGTACCGGTGGGGCAGCGGACATGGGCGCAGTGGCTGTGGTGAGGGGGAGCGCAGGAGGGGGGGAATGAGGCACCAGTGATTGGTGGTAAGCGAAGGGAGGCCTATGGCTGGGGATTTGGGGTTGCCAAAAGTGGAAGGTAGTTTAACGGCGCTACAGGCTATTTCGGTTTCGTTCGAGGACTGGGGCCGACGGGAAGTGGCTCCTTTACGGAGTGGCACGAATCTTACGCCTGAGGGCGGGCACAGAGGTGTCAGCAGGAGGGCTGTTCGGGGGTGGAGGGGGGAAGTCGGAGATTGGGGAGATGGCAGCATAGGAGGGTGTGTGGTGCCGTTGTAGGAAATAGAAGGGTTTAGGCGGGGGTTTGGAGAGATTGGGGATGGAGGGGGCAGGGACATAATACTTGCGGGACTAATCATTCTTTTTCTACTGCAGGTAGGGGGAGTGGCCTGGGATCCAGTGTGGTCGCATGGACAGGCGGACACTCTCCCGAACGTTGGGCAGCAACAGAGGCGACATAGCGGGTGTATGGATGTCATCTGGCGGGGGAACGCAGTCATTTGGGATGTATGATGATTGTGGGGGAACGGTGGAATTGACTCAGGGTGAGCGTGGCGGCCAGTGGGTGTGACTGTGCCATACGTTATGGTAACTGGCTCCACTACAAGCAAAGGCATTGGAGAGAAGGTTCTTCGGAACAGGGCAGGTCTGGTTTATTCCAAGAGTCTTGGCAAGGGATATGGTTCAATGACAAGGAACTTGGGAAGCGGGTTAGGGAGCAGCACTGCGCATTGCAATGAAGGGTCTCTGGGGGACGTCTAGCATGCTTACAAGGAGTCAGGCTGCAGTGAATGAGGCTGTTTGGGGGACACTGGTGGCCTGGTTGGGGAGGGGGGCGCTTTCATGGATGGGGAGGCTCCTGGACATGTTTCTTGGTTTACGAGGGACACTGGAGTAAGGGTGGATCGGCATCCACCGATGGTGCATTGCAGAGGAGGAACTTTTTTGGGGGCGGTTTAAACATGCTTTACAGCTACTAGCCCACAGGTCAGGGGGACTGTTTGAGGGGACGGTTGGTTTTGGGATGGAGCGTTTTTCATGACTGGATTGCCCTGGAAATGTACCTTGTTGGAAAGGTGCGCTGGCTGTATGGGTGGATGGTAGGCCACCGATGGTGCCTTGCAGAGGATGGATTTTGAGGGCTGTCGGAAATGCTTACGGGGGTACGGCCCGCAGGTAATGGGATTATTGGACGAGGCACAGGCGGTCTTGTTGGGGCTGGGGACGCTCGTCAGGGTTGGGGGATTGGCCTGGAAGGTTACTGGATTACAACGGATACTGGCTGTACGGGTGGATGGTCATCCACCGACGGGGCCTTGCCAAGAAGGGAGTTTGGGTGCGATGGACCAGGATTACGGGGGACGGTCTGCGGTTAAGGAGACGGAGGGAAGAAAGACAGGTGGTTGTTTGCGATGGTACAATTTTGTCTCGGACGGGGTTCGTGTGGTAAAAGCTGCTGGTTGTCGCAGGACATAGTTTCAGGGGTGGATGGTCATCCACCTGGTGCCTGGAGCGTTAGGATGGGCAACCTGGGGGACCGGTGGTCCTACTTAGAATAGGTGCGCCTTTCGCAGTCTGGGGTGTCCCGACGAGAGAGAACGTTGTACGGGATGCAGGTTTTAGGGGATGGGGGGGTCATCCACAGGGTGCCGCAAGGTAGACTGGATGGAGGCGAAAGGCGCACTAGAACTGGGGGTGGGGCAGGGAACCGCCCTCCGGGGGTTTCCCTGGTTGGCGGTACTTTGGAGGGGTGGGTAGTCACATACGGGCGGATCCACCCCTCGGGAGGGGAGAACGGTACACAGGTGACTGATAGCGGGCGCGGGAAGCAATGACCAATGAAGGAAATTACACTGAGGATGCTTGGAGGGCAAGTGATGGGGAGAGGAAGGAGGTCACCGAGTGAATGGGGGAAGAGTCTAACAGGTGAGATGGTTTTGAGAATGGATGAAAGGAGAATGAGTCGGTATGGGTTGGGGAAAGTATATTTATTGCATTTATGTACTGTCGAATAAAGTCTAAATGATTGCAACCATGTCCTAATAAAATGGCCTTTTACGCTTCAAGTAACAGCGTGGAGTGTGGTTCTTGCGCGATGCGGGCCCCGGGGGAAGTGAAGGTCGCAGACCAGTCTTCCCCCGGGGAATTCGTGCAACGACCGGAAGGACATGGTGGGGGTGGGATCATAGGAAGGAGAGGGGCGGGAGTTGGGAGGGTATATAGGTGTCAGGAGAGGAGTATCCGGCCTCTTCCTGACACCTGAGCACCACCGGGGGGAGAAAAAAGTTTGTCCGCCCACCCACCCTACAGACATTAAGCGAAGGGTTGGGATAGATTTTGGGCTGAGCGTGCCAGTTTAGGGCAGGGTTGCAGAGTAGAGGCGTCACGGTACTTTGGAGGGGTGGGTAGTCACATACGGGCGGATCCACCCCTCGGGAGGGGAGAACGGTACACAGGTGACTGATAGCGGGCGCGGGAAGCAATGACCAATGAAGGAAATTACACTGAGGATGCTTGGAGGGCAAGTGATGGGGAGAGGAAGGAGGTCACCGAGTGAATGGGGGAAGAGTCTAACAGGTGAGATGGTTTTGAGAATGGATGAAAGGAGAATGAGTCGGTATGGGTTGGGGAAAGTATATTTATTGCATTTATGTACTGTCGAATAAAGTCTAAATGATTGCAACCATGTCCTAATAAAATGGCCTTTTACGCTTCAAGTAACAGCGTGGAGTGTGGTTCTTGCGCGAACCTAAATGCGCACCGCCTGCGAGGCGGCCGCCATTATCGCCACATGTACATTTGCAACCTGTATCTTGTTATTGGTAGCACCTCCCTGTACCCATTTGTGCTACCTCGTACCTGAAACACGCAAATACCTTGGTTCAAACTAACCATCGGCATGCGAGACCATCATCGTGAACCTCGTCCACCAAACCAACAATCTAAGATGATTTAAATGTACATTTCTCAATCGAGAACAAAGGGTAATAAGTCGTACTTTGAAACGCTTCCGTGTTCTGCGCTTACCATCGGCGTGGGAGAAATAGATGCTATCACTCAGTAGGCTATCACTCACATCAACAAACGAATAAATCGGTTTAAATATCAGTTGGCAGTGAGACACGTTAATAACTTCTTACTGCTCTCAAATAAGCAACTTTTCGACCGTTTAAAACCTCCCAATAAAAACCAAGTCTCGTGGCACTACATGACCCGCATGGGGATCGAACCGGCAACCTTGTTATTCCAAGTGCCACACTGTAACCGCTTGAGCTACCTCGTACGTGAGACGAAACAAATAACTCAGTTTAAATAGACATAAGCATCTGAGAAACAGAAACAAACACTATAAAACGTTTCAAAAGCTGTTCGCACATAAGAACAACATTTCTTAAATTTGTTACTGTAAAATGCTCCGTGCCGTGTTGTGTCACGATTGCCGGTAAACGTTGGGCGGCTGGTGTGGGCCACCCTGTGCCGTGACCCCGCACCTTCGCCATCGTAATAGGCGGTCTGGAGCTTGTTGCCTCCGGTGAACTGCGAGCAGCCATGTGCACCCCACGATATCAATGCTCTGAACCCCCATTGCTGATAGCCGAAAACTCGCCTCGCCATTTGCTACGGACAAGTAGCTGGCAGGGTGAATACATGCAGGCCCTACGCTGCGTTTGTCGAGAGAGAACTCTACGGGGTGTCGGGGCTGCCTAACTTGTGCGTCCCGCTAATAAAGTTCTCAGGCGAGCAGCAGGCTAATAGCAAATACACCGGGGCGCGGGAGAGGTCACAGCCAGCCATGTGCGCCTCATCGTAATTCCCGGCGCTCGCCGCAACCCAACACCAACAGGGGCTAATTCCGGTACGTAACGGTTACCCAAGATAGTCCCTCCATACAGCCTTCCTCAAGATGCGGGTCTGAATGGGCCCTGTTGGGATCCACTCGTGACATGGCCGTCACCATAGGCTCGGTAGTGATTAATATCACTCAGCTGCCTCGACCTTGCCACCCGCAATACCGTGACTAATCAACCGAGGTTGCTGCGGTTCACTGAACCGGGCACTCGCACTTCCGAAACCGCCCCAGCGTGCTGAAGCTGGGGCGGAAGCAGCCTGTCTGTGGCGCCGGGGAGGGCCCAAGGGCACTCTCCCCGCAAAAGCTGACTCGCTGCACCCCCAGCACGCCCGGGGCCAAATCTATGAGCTTGCGCCCGGTCCTAGCCGACCGCTGCGATTGTGGCTGGTGGGGAGAAATTATACATTGGCCCATCGGGGCTCGAACCCGTGACCCGCAGGCCACACAGAGTGTACCGACACCTCTAGCCGAACCAGATCAACGGAGGTCACCTCGATTCGGTACTATGCGCTTTACGTGCACCTCTTTGCTTAGGGAGGTGAAGAACTGCGACGCTGCTCGCCACGCGCTGGAGCTGCACGCTGGTGAGCCTGGGCTAAGTCCAGCTAGTATGCGCTTGCTGCCAGCCGCCCCATGGTACCATGCTCCCATAGGGGGGGCGGGGGGGGGCGCTGGTCCCCGGCCAGAGGGATGGTGAACGGAGCTGGTCGCCCCTGTAATTGGGGGGATAGTAGGGTTAGGATCGGCGAGAGGCCGGCGGAAATTCCCCTCAACTCCGCCCCGATCCGGGCCACAAACACAGCTGCACGGACTAGCACCGAGCCGGCGGACCTCCTGCGGGCCGCACCACAGTGTATGCAGCTGGGGCAGAGTACCACACGGGCATCGCCACGAGGTGGGATGGAGAAGGGAGGCAGTGCCTGCACTCACCAGCCTCATGTATCTAGAAAGACCCGCACCACAACCAGGGAGACGGCGCAGGTGCAGGCAGGCCCAGGCCCCACTAGCTCGTGACACGACGCACCACAGCAGCACGATCACCCCCCATGGTAGGCCTCAGTCGACCTAGGACGCCGCTGACCACACAGGCCATTGCACTGGAGCGTGCCCGGGGGGGGAAGAGGGGGAGTATTTGCCGACTCACCTCGCAACAGCTAACGACTCGGCAACGGGCAAATGGAACTGCAAATACTGCCAACACTGCGAGTTAACGCGCCACAACGAACGACCCTCGTTCTCGAGCGACCACTCGACGGCGTGTCTGGCACAAAGAGGATGCCAGAGAGGTGGGGGGGGTACAAGTACCCTCCCCCGACCTCTGTCTGCAGGAAGGGACGTGCCTAGCGCGCCAAGGCGAAGGACTCCTTCCTGAGACCAACCCTTGGCCAGTGGGTGGCGTTTGTGCCCAAATGGCACTAAAGGGCTGCCCATTGGAATAGCCCCCCTGCGGGGGCCGCGGACAGCCGCATTCTTTCTGTTCTTGCATGTTAATGCTTCACGGGACGGTCGGCGGGCCCGATGGCTCCGCCTGATCGTTTCCTTTTCATAATAAACACCAATCACATGGGCAACTTTAAGGCCAGGGTACTGGTGTTGAGTCACCAGGACGGAAGCTGCCATCATGCACAACTGAACAGCAGGGATATGCTGCAACGCTTCCACTATTATAAACCATCTCTCGCAGACCCAATTTGTCTCACCTCTGCGACCTGTTGGCTTACCCAATGGTTTTTAGCTATGCTGTACAGCATCTTCAATACTATACAGCATGCCTAAAAAACACAAAGTAAAAAAGGTGCAATGATGTGGCGGTTGCATCATTTTCTAGGGGCTACCTAATAATGCCAGCGTAATTTTTTATTTACTAATGATCTGGCTCAGTAGGAAAAAAAGATGCTTTTTTTAAAGCATTGGCAACATGGAAGGCCGGTGGGGGGGAAGCAACACACATGGCATGGGACGGAAAAAGCAACACAGGGAGGGACAGAAGTAAAACGTAGTGCAGGATTGGGGAGAAGCAACAGGAGTGAGAGAAGTAGGGTGAGCGTGGGAGAAGCAACACAAAGGGCAGGAGTAGGGAGGAGAAGCAAAGGGCGAGAGAAGAGGAGGGCACGGGCAGGAAAAGCAACGGGCAAAAGAGAAGGAAGGCATGGGTTGGTGAAAGCAACATAAATGGGGAAGTTTGGAAAGGAAAAGGCACGAGGGAGAAAGCAACAGAGCAAGAAGAAGCATAATTCAGAGAAAGCAAGGGGGTTAGTACATGAAGGTGAGTGCAACTGATAGGAGGGCGGGGAGAAGCACATGGACAACAGACATCAACACAGAGTACAGGAAGAGAGAAGTACACAAGTGAAGACAGCTGGAAAACACATGTACTCTATGGAGTACTGAACCCAAAAGAAAAAATAGTGCTTGAAAAGCAAGCAGTGGAAGCACATAAGCCAGCCAATCAAGATAGATGGTAAAAGGTCTAAGCTCCATGGGAGAGACAAACACAGATTCACAAGCAAGGGAGCAAATAAGCAGAGAAATTGGAGTGGCGGGAAAGCCAACCAATGGTAAGTAGTGAGTGGGCTCCAAGGCCCTTTATGTTTTTGGTACGCCCACAGTATGTCTTGCAACAGAAAGCACATGCTGTGTCTAGTAGGCCTGAACTAAAAAGGACTGCGAGCTCCCATCAGAAGTTACTTTGAAGTTGAAAACAATCATCAGATGGACCCACTATCTTGCCTTCCATAGACTAGTAACTGAAAATGTGCAAACTATAATAGTATATGTTTTAGTTTGATTTATTGTGTACCCGCTGAGATGCCACTCTGAACTAGAAGCATAGTATGAACAAACATTGGCAAAGCCAAAAGGTCTTGCCCTTGTTGGCCCATTGGCCATACCAATGCTTTTTCCGATGTGCTGCTGCATAGACAAAAAGCAAAATGGTTATGCCGATGTCGTGCAACATCGGCAAAAAAAAAAAAAAAGCACTATGATGCTGCTGCTGTTGTTGGCCGCATCATTCTGTAGGCAATTTAAAGCATTATGACATATGTGAGTG
Organism: Triturus cristatus; assembly: GCF_964204655.1. Lineage (NCBI taxonomy): Eukaryota > Metazoa > Chordata > Amphibia > Caudata > Salamandridae > Triturus > Triturus cristatus. The sequence goes on along the minus strand of NC_140586.1, from coordinate 241,045,722 downwards.
CATGTGTCACCACACATGCACGCACCGACTGAATAATGGAGATGCCATTATCTTTTCTTTCATTGACTAATCTCAGATGGTGGACGCCACTTAGATCGAGAAATTAAAGTGTGCAAACAGCACATTCGGCAGTAAATGGCAGCTGTTGGACTACCAGAAAATAAACTTTATAAAAAATGACGCGAGAGAGCAGCACACAATGGAGAGAATAACACAGAGTGTGTGTGTGTGTGGTGGGGGAGGGGAGAGAGGAGAGAGGAGAGAGGGGAGAGGGAGAGAGAGGGGGAGAGAGAGAGAGACAGAGAGAGAGACAGAGAGAGAGAGAGAGAGAGAGAGAGAAAAAACACACACATGGAATGGTTAACCAAAGAGTTCCCTAAAATAAGCAGGGGACCATGCAGTTCCCCAAGTGTGGGCAGTGGAAGGGTACACGTTAGTCAATAAAAAGAATGGAAAGAGGCTATGCTCTAGGGAGAGGCAAGCACATGAAGAGGAATGCAAGCCTTCAAATAAGAGGCAGGCAAATGTAGCGATGGTGTATCGCTTTAAGCAGGCTCGTGGGTAGGAATAGAATCTACATCTGTATTAGGAATGTTATGGTTTGAGTGTGTATTCTTACTGAGTGTCAGTTGTACTGGGTGAGCTGCTGATCTCTGGATGTACTCAGCTGTACTGGAATAAACATTGGAATTATAACTACAATCTTCGCTTTACTCCTTCTTTGCCTGGATGAAGTATAGCCCGATACAACACAATTTTGGCGACGAGGATAAGAACTTCGTTCTTTTCTTGGGTTGGCGGAATTTTATTCCAAATTTGTTTACAATTTTGCAAAAAAAACTTATGAGATGCGAAATTTGTTAAAGAACAAGGTTATATTTGACTGGACGCCTGCTTGTCAGAGCGCATTTGTCACCATTAGAGAAGCAATTGCTCATGCTCCCACATTGCAGGGTTTTGATCCACAGGCGTTTTCCGTGGTCACGACTGATGCTAGCGGTACTGGTCTTGGGGGAGTATTGTCTCAAGTAGTGGATGATGGTAAAGAAGTAATTATAGCATTTGCGTCTCGTTCGCTTTCTCCTACAGAGGAGAAGTACTCTGTGATAGAACGCGAAGCTTTAGCCTGTGTTTGGGCAATGGAGCACTTTAGGAAGTTCATATGGGGTAAGAAATTTGTGTTGCGCTCCGACCATAAACCGTTGATGAAGCTATTGACGACAGAGGGTTTGTCTAGAGCCTCAGCGAGAATCGCAAGGATGTCTATGCGACTCCAAGATTTCGTATATGAAGTGAAATATGTACCTGGCGCAAAGAATATCATTGCGGATTTCTTGAGTAGACTTCCGTTACCTATGAAAGAAATTGACCTAGATCCTTGGTGTGAATTCTCTGTGGCTGGTGTGTTTGATGACACAACAGGGTTGCGTAAAGATGATTGGCACTTGGAGTGTAACAAGGACAAAACGCTGGAAACTGTCAGAAATAGAGTCATCCAAGGGTGGTCTAATGAGTGCAAAAAGGATTTGGCATTGAGAGCTTTTTGGGAATTGCGTGACGAATTAAGCCTTGATGGGGAATTTGTATGTAGAGGAGGAAAAGTTATACCTCCGCATGGTATGAGAAGCAAAATTATTGTGATTGGGCACGAAGGACACCCAGGCGTTTCTAGTACCAAGAGGAACATTAAGGCATTATATTGGTGGCCGAGAATTGACTTGGAAATTTAACGGTTTGTAAGGGAGTGCATCAATTGTGAATCTTCGGATAAAGCACAGAGAACACTCAATCCCCCAATGTCTTTGTTGTCTTGTCCAGAATTGCCTTGGGAGGAAGTCGCTTTAGACATTATGGGTCCCGTAGAATGGCAAGATGGTGTTACCAAGTACTTAGTGGTGCTTGAGGACATGTTATTGAGGTGGAAGTGGTGACGAAGGTGAACACTTAAACAGTTATTGGTTTTTTACAAAGATGCTTTCTTAGAGAGGGTCTTCCTGCACGCATCCTTACTGACAATGGTGTTCAATTCAAGTCTGACTTGATGAGAAAATTCATGGAGAATACTGGTATTCAGCAAAGGTTTACAGCTTTATATCACCCAAGAGGTAATTCAGTGGTAGAAAGAGTTAACAGGGTCTTGAAAGGTGTTTTGCAATTGGCGAAGAAAGGTAATAAGAATTGGGATGATGAACTGGACAAGTTGATTTGGTCATATAGAATCACCCCACATGACACTATTGGGGAAAGTCCGTTTGGGATAATGCGGGGGAGATTTCCACATTGTAAAATTAATCCTGGGTGGATTGGCAGAAGTAGAAAGTATGACTGGGATGCTGAACGTGTAAAAGAAGCTATGAAGGCTTCACAAGAGAAGAATAAAACATATTTTGACAATAAACATGGTACAAAAGAACCATGTGTTCATGTTGGACAATGGGTAAGGGTTAAATTTGCAAGAAAATCTAGCAAATTGCAACCCAGATTTTCAGAACCTAAAACCATTATAAAAGTCATGAGGAACACAGTGCAGCTTGATGATGGCAGTGTCCATCACATGAGCCGCATTGCGTTGTCAAATGATCAAAGTATAGCAAAAAATGATATTTCAGAGGAAAGAAGAGACTATTGGTGGATGGATGTTTTCCCGTCGGGGGGAGAAGGTAGTGAAAGACGAGGGGATATAGATCTGGGCGTGAGTGCGCAGTCCACAGAACCTTTGGGTTTCCAGATGGAGCAAAGTGGAGCAGCCGAAGTTGTCTCTGATGAGGGGGATGACATTGGTGGGAAAACCTTGGAAGGGAGTGTGTTAAAGGATGGTCAAGTTCTGGGTAAAGGTGGTGAAGTGATAACACAGAGTAAAGAGCCTATCAAGGATTGTGTTACTGGGGGTAGGGTAAACAGGTTTGGTAGGTGTATTACAACTCCCCGGAAACTTGATGGTTTCGTTATTTGTAAGTAGTGTATTATGTAAATTATGTTGTTATGTTATTTTGTAACAATGTGCGAGTTAGTTTTGTGAAAGTATATTTGTATACAAAGTATTATTAAGAAGGGAGATGTGTAGCGATGGTGTATCGCTTTAAGCAGGCTCGTGGGTAGGAATAGAATCTACATCTGTATTAGGAATGTTATGGTTTGAGTGTGTATTCTTACTGAGTGTCAGTTGTACTGGGTGAGCTGCTGATCTCTGGATGTACTCAGCTGTACTGGAATAAACATTGGAACTATAACTACAATCTTCGCTTTACTCCTTCTTTGCCTGGATGAAGTACAGCCCGATACTACAGCAAATGAGAGTGACAATAAAACCAAACAATGGCAAGCTCTAAGTCCATTGTAAGTTTTTGGTCAGCCCACATAAGTTATTTCTCAACCAGACAGCTTGCGCTATGTGGGAGTGAGACATACAAATACATTTTTAAAAAGTCAGCAAAATAAGTGTTGCATCATTGATTGGGGGTCAAGTTGTGGCAGCAGAAAGGTGGTGGAGTAATGAGGGGTGAAGGCATGTGAAGCAGCGTTTGAAAGTTAACTTATATTTTTTTAACCTCTGCTGCAAAGAAATTGGCAACAAGGACAAATGTGGCAGTAAATCTGATCAGGCACACTTATTTGTTCACAAAAAGGCTACATTTTAAAATATCTTACAGTGTTAAGGCACCTGTTGCAGAGAGTCATTTTTAGGGGATAGTAACAGTAAGATAACACTGCTGGTTAATGCACGTGCTGGAGAGATGTGTTTATCTAGTCACAGTTTTGACTCTTCATAAAGTAGCATAGAGGGTTAACGTGCCTGCCTCAAAGCACTCCATGTATCATGCAGATCACAGATTTGTGTTTTATGTAGATACCTCAGCGGGTTACTGCTTTTGTCTCATATCCTTTTGTTACTTGCAATTCATAAATTACAATCCTTCTAATATAGCACAGTGAACTATGAACCTCTGTCCAGGAGCAGCATGCAAGCTGCAAAGTTTAGAACCTTATTTTTTAAAGATCTTTCGTCATTCTAAGGTTGCTAAAAGAGTTCCTTTGGGAAATAATAAAGTCTTATTAGTAAAGATAACCCAAACAAATAATTACATTTTAAATCCTGACCTTGTGTTTGTCCAGATCAAGAACTCTTATCATATAATGCCTACCACTATGGATTGTATGTGAATCCTATACGTTGTAACCCTTATTGTCTTATATAACATTTCCTGTAAATTAATGTACACACATATAATTCATCGGCTCTGTATAATGTGTGTGCGATGCAACGTGCCATGGCGCCCTACACTGGGATGAGTAACACTATAAAATAAATTAAATAGAATGATAAATGAGCAAGTGCTAATTACATCGTTATTAGTATAATTCCCCAGACTCGGGATTACTGAAAAACATCAAGTGATTTAAAAAAAAAAATAGAAAGACATCACAGCACTACAGAAATACCTTATTTATTCCTAAAGTGTGGTGGAAGTCTTATCATAGAATATTGGTGATCATTCAGAATTAAACCGTTTGGTTTTGTAGAGCACTATTATGTGTTTGTTTTCTAAAATCACCTTAACAATCCGAGGAAATTCTGCTTGTGGCTAAGCAACTCTTGGGTGACACAGCTGGCTTGGAAATGGTGTGCCTCCTTCCCTTAGGATTGGAGGATCCAGGTCTGCGATAAGCCCTTCTACTCAGAACCCTACCTTTGAAGTAAAGCGTTCGCTGAGGAATCGTCTCAGAGTCTCACCTCATTTAATGTCTACATCAGTACCGTGGCGGATACTGTTCAGTCCTATGGTCTTGCCTTGGTATTCTATGTGTATGACACCCAGATGGTCATTTCCTTAACCCCAGAATATCATTCAAAAGCAGCTCAGTTAAAGGCATTGCTTACAGCAATTGCCAAGTGAATGGCGTATTGCTGTTTAAAATTCTATGGTGGAAAAATTGATGTCATGATAGTAGGTAACAAACCAAATTGCTGGACTCCTGAGTGCCGACCAGACAGCCTCAACCTCGGCCTAAACTGGTCAACACAAATCTAATAATCTGGCTTGATGTCAAACTGTCATTTGAAGTTCAGTTGAGGGAAACTGGGGCAGGTTGTTTTTCTATTGTAAGAACAATAGGAAAGGGTCTGGAAATTCTGCCTTGCTTGAGCCAGAGAACTCTATTCCAGGCCCTGATTACATCCTGCCTGGACTATGAAAATGTACTATACCAGGGTCTCTCTCAATCGGCACTGAGAAGTTTGCAGATTGTTCAAAATGCAGCAGCTCCGCCTCCATCCCGGAGTCTTCCCCCCTGGAGGATAGAGTGCTGGATGGCCATGTTCCGGACAGCACGATCTCCCTCATTTACAAAAAATTGATTAATGATCGCTCGGGCTTGCTGACTGGCCTCCGCGAGGCTTGGGTTGCCGACGGGCTGGAGTTGGACGACGAAGACTGGATTTCCGCGGTGGCCTCTCCGAAGGAGGTGGCCATACCGGCTCGCCTTCGCTTTGTCCAGCTTAAGATACTCCATCGGGTTTACATGACGGGGCCAAGGCTTCTGCGTATGGGCTATGCTGAGGATGGGTTGTGTAAGCGTGGGTGTGGTGCTTTGGCGACTTTTTTGCATATTTTGTGGGAATGCCCGGAGGTGGAGCGATTCTGGCGTAGTGTGCATGAGGTCCTGCGAGTGGTTACGCATGTCGCGCTGCTGCCTGAAGCGAGGAGATGCCTGCTGAATGTGTGGGAACCAACTGACTACTCGGTTCCGCAGACGCGATGGGTGACTCTGGGATATATGATAGCTAAGCGTGATATTGCTCAACTGTGGGGATCCCAGAGGCCCCCGGCGGTGTCGGCCTGGAAAGAACACATGGATTGGTGCATGTTCCGAGAAAAGGTGGTGTATGTGGCGAGGGGTAAGCCTGGGGCATGGGTGAAAGTATGGGGCCCCTGGAACGTCTACCGCGGGGGTATCTGCGTGCCACCATTGCTGCCTGCGGCCTCACCAGCCCCGTCCCCTTAGTTGACTCCTTTCCATAGCCCCGAGCACGGAGTTCCCCCAGTCCTCGATCTGTTCCCTTTCCCCTCTTTAGACTCCTGTTGATGGCTGGGGTCCCCGATTCGGGGAGCACGTGCTGTTACTTTCGATTGCGGGTTGCCTTGCGGGTGTGGTTTTTGTGTTGTGTGTATAAAATGAAACCGTATTGTGGGGTCAGAGTGATGTGGCCCACGACGCCGATACCTCCTGATTTTGCTTCTCTGCACCGCCCAGTGTTCTTGTATGAATGTCATATGCTCCTGTCATTCTAGCGGCCGGCCGGAAGGTTGTAAGCCCATACTTGTATATTCTTGAGATTGCAATAAACGGTTTAAAAAAAACAAAAAAAACAAAAACAAAAAAAAAAAAAAAATGCAGCAGCTCGTCTCTTGCTGAGGCTGCGTAGACACCACTCTGTGTCCGCCTGTCTGGTAATACTTCATTGGCTTCCGATTAAAGCAAGGATTTAATTCAAAGCCTTATGTTTCGCTTTCTGAGTCTTTAACAACAAGGGCCCGAGTTTGTTGCGTTATCAGGTCCAACCTTATACTCCAGAGAGACCTCTTATATCCTCGACTTCTTGCTCTGCAGCAATTCCCAGATTCCCTCAAAGCAGAAGTGGTGGCTGGTCCATCTTCCTTCTTGCTTTTAAATTATGGAACTCTCTTCAATCTTCCCTCCGGAATTCCTCTGATGAACACATATTTAGGAAATCTCTTCAGGCTTGGTTGTTTGAGCATTTGTGTTACGATCTTGTCCGACTCATACCTATCGTAGCGCTGGGGTAGACACGTGCTTTACAAGTCATCGTAGAATAGAATAACTGATATACGGTAAAGATATAATGTTAAGTTTTGTAGTGTGCACCCATCATGCCCTAAACACCTGTTGAAGTTTTTGTATTCAACAAGCTGCTTAGCAGAGCTATGTACATCACATTATGGTGTATTCCAGTCTGAGTATGTATACGTTTAATGTTTGTTTATCATAGGCAACTGCTATATGAGTGAATGAAGACGGCTTCTTTCATGGGCAGCTCACTTGGTACGTATTTAGTTGAATAGTGTGAATGTAATGATACTGTAGAGATATACATTGGTTTTCTGACTGCACATTCGTTAGCCGGAAAGTACATTCTTGGAATGGTTGTACATGGGTATGTTCTGGGTACTACTGTGATTCACATGCACATTTGTTAAACTAACTTTCCAACTGCTAGAATGAATGTACCTTCATTACAGTAGTTTTACATCTGATTAGGCTCAGTTTAATGCGTTTATAGTTAACGGTGCAATCCTGGTTCCAGATACTGAAAACAATTATATCATTTTAACCAAAGAACTTGCACTAATAATGATACTGTTCACGTAGGAACGATTGAGAGTAGGGTGGAGTGGTATCCTGGACGGTCTACCACTCAGCCTGATTGCCAATGGCCCAGTGTTCCCACACCCGGATTTCCTAGAAAGGTGAGCACCAGGCCTGAGTTTAACCTCTGGAAAATCTAGCCAGTAAAATCGTTTTGAGACTGGGTTGCAAATGAAGCCCTGGTACAGTCCACAGCCCTCAACTGACACCCTTCTGAAGCACAAGGGGATCATGAAATGCTGCCTCCTACCAGGCCATGTCTTTTCTTCCCTCTGGCATCCTCCTCACCCACTTTCACCCATCCTTGGCCCACACTGGCCGTCTGGTTTCATTTGCCACCATGTGTGAGCAGGAGACAGAGTAGATTGTTCCGAAGTAGAGTGAAGTGGTGTAGAGTGGAGTGGAGCAGGGTAGAGTAGAGTTGAATGGTAAAGAGTAGTGGCGCAGAGTGCAGTATTGCAGAGTGGAGGGGTGCAGAGTGGAGTGGCCTAGACTGGAGTTGTGTAGAGTGCAATGGCGAAGACTGCAGTGGTGCATAGTAGAGTGGGGTAGAGTACACTGGCATAGAGTAGAGTGGTGCACAGTAGAGAGGAGTAAAGTGAAGTGGCTTATAGTGCAGCATCAGAGTGCAGTGTTGCATAGTAGATTAGAGTGGCATAGAATGCAGAAGAGTGGTGCAGAGTACAGTGCAGTGGCGTAGAGTAAAGTGGCGCAGAGTAGAGTGGCATAGAGTTCAGTGACAGATTGAAGTGCTGCAGGGTAGACAGAGGCGGCTCCTCCGTAATGGCGGAGGAGCATCGTCCCACTCGTCAAAGCCAGTCAAGGAAAAATAAAATGATAATGAAACAATATCTTTATATTTTTCTTTGACTGGATTTAACATGCTTGGAGGGCGGGGCCGGGCCATGACAGGCAGGTGGTGGCATTTAGAAGTGCGCATGTTTGTTTGGGTGGCGGTCCTAGGCTGGCCAAACATACATGCGCACTACTATTTCTCCATCCCTGCTGTGACTGCGGCTGTGTTCACAGCAGGGTTGGAGAAGTGTCTCAGGCTCACAGGCAGTGTCTGAGCGGCAGAGCAGGCTGCTCAGACCAAACCGGATGCTGCTCTCCCAGCAGAGCAGCGTCTGGATTGGCTGAGCAGCTTCTGCCTTTTGAGAGTGCGCTGGGAGAGCTCCGAGGCTGGAGGCGGCTGTCAGCTTTGGAGGCTACAGCGGAAATGGCAAGTTAAAAAAAAAAAAATTCTCCCCCAACTCCCCCGGCCGCGACTGAGGGTAGAATGTCATAGAGTGCATTGGTGCACAGTAGAATGGTGTACAGTATTCGAGAGTAAAGTGACAGAGTACAATGGTGTAGAGTGGCGCAGAGTGGAGTAGCATATAACAGAGTACAGTGCAGTGGAGGAGAGTAGATTGGCATAGAGTGTAGTGGCGTAGAGTGTCTTGGTTTTGAGTAAAGTGGTGTAGAGAGCATTGGTGTAGAGTGCAGTGGCATATAGTGAAGTGCTGTAAAATAGAGGGGTGTAGTGTGGAGTGGCATAGAGTGGAACGGTGCAGAGTGGAATAGAGTGGCGCAGACTGCAGTGGCATAGAGTAGATTGTTTCAGAGTAGAGTGAAGTGCTGTACAGTGACAGTGGTATAGAGTAGAGTGTTGTAGAGTGCAGTGCTGCAGAGTGGCTTAGAGTGGATTGGCGTAGAGTACAGCTGAGTGGAGCGATCTAGAGTTGTGTAGAGTTCAGTGGTGGAGAGAGCAGTGTTGCAGAGTGACGTAGAGTGGAGTGATGTAGAGTGGTGTAGAGTGCATTGGCATAGAGTAGAGTGGTGCAGTGGAGTATAGTGCAGTGGTATAGAGTGCAGCAGAGCGGCATAGATGCAGTCATGCAGAGTCCAGTGGTGTAGAGTAGTGGAGAGAGCAGTGATGTACACTACATTGGTGCAGAGTATTTATTTATTTATTTAGCTTATAAAGCGCGCTTATGCTCAAGGGCGTCCTGGCGCTATCTACTGACTCCTGAGAAGAAAACGGGGATCTACTCCATAAATGACCAAGTCTTGAGCCCCTTTCTAAAAGAGAGGAGCTCCGAGGCATTCCTGAGATGTCCCGGCAGGCTGTTCCAGGCTTTTGCTGCACAAAAGGCAAAGCTGTTTCCTCCCCATCTGGCCTTTTTTATTTGTGGCACTGCCACTAGTCTGCCTTCGGCCGAGCGAAGCGCTCTTCCCAGTACATACCACTTAAAGCACTTACTTAAAAACTCTGGGCCACTGCCCGTCAAAGCTTTAAAGACCGTGCATAGGGCTTTGAATTGCGCAAGTCTTGTTACAGGCAGCCAGTGGAGTTGCCTGAGACCCTCTTGTACAGAGGTGAGGAGAGTGGAATAGAATAGGTTTATGTAGAGCACAACGGTGTAGTGACGTAGTGTGCAGTGGCTTAGAGTGCAGTAGCATAGAGTCGAATGTTGTAGAGTATAGTGGCATAAAGAGCAGTGGTGCAAAGTAGTTGATGTAGGAACAGTGGCGTAGGGTTCATTGGTTTTGAGTAAAGTGGTGTAGAGTAAATGGGCATATAGTGCAGTGGTTTAGAGTAGAGTGGCCCAGAGTAGATTGTTTCAGAGTGAAGTGGAGTGGTGCAGGGTAGAATATAGTGTTACAGGGTAGAGTGCAGTGGCATAGAGTAGTGGCGTAGAGTGGTGCAGCATTGATTGCAGTGTTGTGGAGTGGAGTAGAGTGTTAGAAACTGCAGTGGCATAGAGTAGATTGTTTTAGAGTTGAGTGAAGTGGCATAGAGTGCAGTGTTGCAGAGTAGAGAGGCATAGAGTGAAGTGGCGTAGAGTACACTGTTTGAGTGCAGTGGTGCACAGTAGATTAGACTGGTGTAGGGTGCATTAGAATAGAACGCAGTAGAGTGGTGCAGGTAGAGTGTGCAGAGTAGAGTGGTGCAGTGTAGAGTGGTGCAGCGTAGAGTGGTGCAGCGTAGAGTGTTATAGAGAGCAATGGTGCAGAGTAGATTGGTGTACAGTGCAGTGGAGTAGAGTAGATTGGCATAGAGAACAGTGGTGTACCGTGTACTGGTTTTGAGTAAAGTGGTTCCGAGTGCAGTGGCATATAGTTGAGTGGCAAATAGTGCAGTAGCGTAGAGTGGCGTGGCGTGACGTGGAGTAGAGTGGCATATAGACTGGAGTGCCATAGAGTAAATTGTTTCAGAGTAGAGGGAAGTGGTGTAAAGTGCAGTGGTATAGAGAAGAGTGCAATGGTGCAGAGTAGATCAGAGTGGATTGGTGTAGTGTCATAGAGTTCAGTGGCATAGACCTCATTGGCAGAGTTCAGTGGCATAGAGTGACCTACAGTAGAGTGGCAGAGTGCAGTGTGGCAGAGTATACTTTCGTAGAGTGCAGTGGTGTGTGCTAGAGTGACATAGAGTACAGTGGCAAATAGTAGAGTGGCGTAGCGTGCAGTGGCACAGAGTGCAGTGACACAGAGTAGAGTAGAGTGGCTTGGAGTAAAGTGACAGAGTACAATGGCGCAGGGTGCAGTGGCATTGAGTGCAGTAGTGCAAGCTAGATTAGCAAAGAGTGCACTGGTTTTGAGCAAAGTGGTATAGAGTACATTGTTAGAGAGTGTAGTGGAATAGAGTGGTGCAGAGCAGAGTGGCGCCAAGTGAAGTGGTGCTGAATGCACTGGCGTAGAGTAGATTGTTTCAGAGTAGAGTATAATGGTGCAGAGTAGATTGGAGTGGCGTACAGGGGATTGACGGAGTGCACTGGCATACAGTGGGGTGGTACAGAGTAGAGTGCAGTGCCATAGAGTTGTGTGGGGTAGAGCGCATTGGCATAGAGTGGAGTGGTGTAGAGTACAGAGGTATGGAGTGATGCAAAGAAGAGTGCAGTGATGCAGAGTGGAGTGGCGTAGTGTGGAGTGGCGCAGAGTAGAGTGCAGTGACATGGAGTGGTGCAGAGTAGAGTGGGGTAATGTGGAGTATGCATGTTATGGTAGCGTACTGCCATTACAGACAACACATCTTCCATCAAAATGACTATTACATTTATACTCACATACAGTTTTACTGATAAAAAATATACAGCACACAAACAATGTGTGGAAATATCTTCACCTAGTGTATTGATTTGATCCTCAAATCAGTTCATTTACAGACATTTAAATTGTACTAAAAAAAAAATAACATTGTACAGCCTTCCCCAGACACTTCTCAAGATGATTGTCACATAAATCCTCTCACTTCGAAGTCAGAGAAAGAAAAATAAACACCAAGCTCCTTGGAAGACACAGCCTCTGTCGTTGAACACACAGCAAATGTGACAAGATAAGAACAAGATTTTAAGGCCTGTTTACAGAAAGCAAGTTCTGGTAGGCTGCAACCTAAAAACCTGAACACGACCGAAAAATAATCTTCTTAGGCATGAAGGTAAAAGCACCACAATGAGCCAAAAACGTGTCACCCTCCCCTACCAAAAGGCTATTACGTGAGTGATTGACAAAACATCCTTTATTCAGAAAAAAGCAATAATGCAGCTTCAGCGCACAGAGGGTTCGCAATGTTTCCTTATTGTAATATTCTAATACAGGGGTGATGTGAAAAATACGGTGTGCACGCGCAATTTAATTAAGAATAATGACTCCGGCAGCTGGCTCCCACAGAGAGCTGTTTTCTCAGTAATTTCCAGTGTGTTCTACATTAAAGGCTCGCCGGATGCAGACTTAAGTGCATAATTGGGGTCTAAAAAGGTTCATTAGTGCTCACGCCCGTGACATTAGTACCCAGAGTCTGCATACTCCCGGCGGCAGGGAATAATGTGTATAGCTACATGTAATTTCAACACAATGCAGTACAATACATGTAGACGGAGCGCGTAATATGCTATTTATTACCCGCGATGAGCGTGGGCGGGGCCAGGGCTCAAGCGAGGCAAAGCCCCGAGTGGATCATAATGCTCGTTCCTTCCCTCAACAACGGTATTGATTCTCACGTGCATACAGGAATTATGCCACGTGGTTGAATCACGTGCAGCAGCTATAAACAAAGGTGTTTAACCAGAGGCGTAATACAAGGGGTTAAACCCATGGACTGAGATACTATAACACTGAATAGGCCTCGGACTGTTGGCAGTGTTGTTTTACTCTGTCAAGCCATTATAATATGTATTACGTTAGACAGTGGTATTTGGTTTTTAAGCCAGTTCCGTTGTAGTGTGGTCATAACGTGGGAATTCACCTGCACAAGATGTACATATCTGATGTTTGCATTCTTAGTAACTTGGCTTCCCCTTTACCAATCTGCACTAAACTGGGTGTAAAAATGGTCTGGAGGTATATTCAATAGCATGTTCAATTTGGTATAGATTGGTCAAATGGTTAAAACGTTATACAGTTGGGACTCAACTCCTTTTTACCTTCCAGCCGGACCAGAGATATGTTGTCCAGATATGTCCGCGTGTCTTCCCCTGAGACATATGAACAGGAAGCATAGAGAGCGGAGCAGAATGCTTTGAACTGGTTTAGTAGGTTTGCTGTATCGTAGTGCTAAGTACCATCCTTCCTGTTTATTATAAGGATAGCCACATCGACCCTTGATATCCTAAACAGAGTGGCTAATGTTTCCCTGGGACGCTCCCGATCCCATATCTTCTTGCCACTATGTATTTCCCCCCAGTAGTGAACTTATCTGTCTGTAATCTCTCTATATTCAATGTTGGCTTCATTCATTTCAGCCAACGTTCAGACACCTCCACCAAAAGCTAGTTCTTTCTCTAGAGAGTTCGTCTGTGCCTCTATAGTGCCGAAATGGCCCCTTAAGGCTTTTAGGACTCCACCTTGTTTGCCAATGCAATGCCTCCTTACATAAACCTTGAATGCTTCCCACAGCAGCCCCACTGATCCCACATTCAGCGTGAGGTAGTCAGCGGCTTGACTTATTTCATCTACAAGACCACATCTAGTAATGAATGGATCTGAAGGAAAGTCCCATCTGCAGTTCAATTTATGTAAGCTAGGGGGCCTGAGCCACAATATTACCACAGTGTGATCCGATAAGGTGCATGTCACTCATTCCACTGTGCCTGTCCACACAACTACGATTTCACTTCCTATCAGGTAGTCTAGTCTAGAGGATGTGTTGTGTACTGACGAGTAATATGTATATTACCTTTCGTCTATGTGTCTCATCAAGCATTGAACAGCCTTAGCGGCCACTGATGAGTACCTGCCAGTCTGTTGTGACCTACGACTAGCTAAATCTCTACTTAGATTTATATCTCCTACTATCGCTATTGTGCGTGCATCTAGGTTGCAGCACTTTATGAAAGAACGCCGGAGAGTCATTATTTTGACCATATATGTTCACAGCAGTGATATGTGTGGTCTCCACAATTAAGTGGCGTCCCTCTTTGTCTGTTGTTACCTGGAGAGGTCCTAAATGTGCAATTTTTTCTATAACAGTCACTACCTTCTGAAGTAACTGGGATACGAAGCAAAGAACCTGTGTGTGCTCTACTTAGTCGTTGATATATGTTCCCTGTTTGCTGCCAGGTAGGTTTCTTGTAACAGGGCTATATTTACATTGCGCCTGTCGAGGAAGGCCATCACCTATCTTTTTCATGGGCTGTTTAATCTTCCAACATTCCATGTGAATATTCAATGATCTTATCTGTTCATCTACTGCTCCCAATGACTGACATCTAGAATCTTATGTTGCCTTGTTCCCTATAGACATTTATACAATATGTCCACTACATCTCGTCTAACTTTAGTGAATCATTTGCTTGGAGTACGAAAACACCCAACTGTTCCCTTAACCCCAAACCCCCGCTCCACACACACAACACCGACTTCCAATGTGCCATCAACAATCCTTCCCTCTCTCTGTATAATTGCTTTTTATGAACTCCTAGTGTTCACCCTTCCAATCATAACTAAGAGAAAAAAAAGACAATATAGCTCTATGCGTGGAGGGCCTGTGGAAGAGTTTTACACCACCAATACTTGGTTGTGACTGGGTTAAAGTATTTAACAGGTACCATGTGAAATGACCTCTTTAATTAACTCACATTTTGTCCGTTTAATCAGGCTCATCTTTTATTTTTCTCAGGCAAAGAACACATCACTTCCATTGTTTGCCCTGCACTGAGTTTTGCATCATCTGTGCATTGCTAATCATTGTCGCTTATACGGGTATCTCTTGGAGTTTGAGGCGATGCACAGATTTTCCTCTCTTTCAAAAAGGTTGATACTTGCGATGGATCTGGGAACACATGGCACTTTTCATCGTAACACTTGTGGGATATAGCATCCTGGACTCTGTTCTTGATGGATTTATATTCTCTTGTGGCCTCCTAGACTGCCACCATGAAGTCTGAAATATGGTTGTCTTGGACCCTTCATACACTAGAACTTTTTCCTCCATGACTAGCTGCAATACTGTGTCTTTGTCTCTGTAGTTCTAACAATAGCACAATTATCAGCTGCACAGAAGCTCCCGGTGAAGGTCTAGGTGCAAGCGAACTGTGTGCTATTTCGCCTATGAAGACTGTTGAGGGTTTGATCTGTCAAATAGGTCGGTAAAATGTTTCTCAACAAAGGTTTCCATCCTGCCGGTGTTGGCTGTCTCAGAAATACCTACCATCCAAATAATATTCCATTTAGAACTCATCTCCAGTTCTTTTGTTTTTGATTTTATCACGTTTAGTATCTTTTCCATCCCGTTTATTTGCTGGGTTTGTAATGAGACATTATCCTCCAGGTTGAAATTCTTTGTTGGGTGCATCAATCCTGGCACCTGTTTGTCTAGGGTCTCCATCATGCAATCTATGCAACCTGTCAAAGTGTCTAGATTCCTTTTTATTGGTGATAAACTGTTTTATGCTGGAAAGTAGTGTCTTCACCTCTAGCTTTTTTCTCCAGGTTACATGCTCCATCTTGCACAGCAGTCCCTTTCTCATCAGTGATGACCATTTTCTTCGCATCAACTGTCAATATGGCTTGTTTATGATCTCCTTTTCCCAATTTGAGTGTGTTTGTAATTACAGTCAGCTTCTTCTTTTCATGTATTGTCTATTGTTTATTTTGGGTTTCAACTGCTAAATCACTCTACCTTTGCCCTCTATTATGAGGCTGCATTCTCTCAAAGCCATCACAATTCACTCTGTCTGCGCATTTGCCTCAGCTCATCAACAGCTCTAGTGTTAGATGCTTCCAAAAGTTTGAAGAGACAGCCATTCAGCCTGTGTTCTGCACTTCCAGTCTGCTCCACATGTGCTAGGGCATGTTGCTGCATTATTGCAGAGAAGGACTATGTTGTTGAGACCATTATTTTCATCTTATTGTTTTATGCTAATAAGCACATCTGAGTCTGTGCACGTTTCTTATGTTGTAGCCCTCTTACCAACTGAGGCTCTACATTTGATTTTCTTGTTTCTCCCTCTTGTTTTTGTTTCTTAGCAGTATCTTACCACTCCTCTGGGCTACAATTATCGTCAGGAAACACAATGGGACCGCAATAAAAAGAAAGGTGCAATGACTGAGGATTTCACAGAAGCCTCGGGGGAGAGGGGTGATAAATTCTAGCCACTAAGAAAAATGTGGACTACGAGCGATACACATTCAACCTAGCCTCGCAAGAAAAGGGAAAATCGATGAGCGAGTTCATCAGAAGATTGCGGAGGCTCGTCAAACACTGTGAATTGAACTAATTCTTGGATGAAGATGCAATCTGACACTGCATCATAGAGGGATGCCAGTCGGAATCCCTCAGACAAATGCTGCTAAGCAAGGGCTACAGAAGCAGACATTCATGTCATGGATGGGTGCTCAGCAGTTCTGTACTTGGCAGAGGAACTCCACCTGTAGTAACTCGGCATTCAAAATTATTCACTGGGCTGGGTAAGATGAAAGACTTTACTGTACGACTGCACATCAATGAACATGTCACGCCAGTAGCCCAACACTACCGAAGGATACCATGTCATCTGCAACAAGCAGTCGAAAGGGAATTCCAGGAGGTCCTAAAGGAAGATATCATTGAAAGGACACAAGGACCAACACCATGGGTGTCTGAGTTGGTAATAGTACCCAAGCGCAACACAGAAGGACATGTGCGACTGTGCATGGACATGAGAATGCCCAACATAGCGATCCAGAGACATCAACACTCGGGACTGCATCTAGCGGACATGATCTCACTTCTCGAAACTCTATCTCAACAAAGGAAATCAGCTAGAACTACACGAAGACTCAAGATACCTCATAACATTCACCACTCATCTTGGCCTGTTCCAGTACAAAC
This sequence comes from Triturus cristatus, assembly GCF_964204655.1. Classification (NCBI taxonomy): domain Eukaryota; kingdom Metazoa; phylum Chordata; class Amphibia; order Caudata; family Salamandridae; genus Triturus; species Triturus cristatus. The sequence continues at coordinate 241,029,044 of NC_140586.1, read as the reverse complement.
GGCTCAGTTTTGGAGTGTCATCGGCCGCTGAGATCTTTCAAGAAGCCATTAGACGCACCATCAGCCCCACAGTAAATGCACTTAATTACAGTGACGACATCCTGACTTTTGGAACAACAGAGGAACACAACAACCATACACTGGAACAAGTATGCAAGGCTCTACAAACAGCCAACCTGACACTAAACCCAGACAAATGTGAATTTCACAAGGCACTATGAGAGACACTGATTCCCAAAGATGCAAGCGGTGCCAGGATATTCCTAGGGACGGCCAGTTACTGTGCTCGATACATCAAAGACTATACAACAATCAGGAAAGAGCTGAGAGACCTTACCAAGAGGGACATAAATTTAAGTGGACATAGGAATGTGAACAAGTGTTTCAAGAAATTAAAAGGAGAGTCAGTAGTGCCACCAACATGGCATATTTCAACCCATCCTGAAATAGGAAACTTACAGTTGACGCAAGCCCAGTGGGCCTAGGAGCCGTTCTAGCACAACATCGGCAAAAGGAGGAGAGACGATCATCTCATGTGCCAGTCGCAGCAAATCAGACATTAAATGGTCACACTCACAAGAAGAAAAGGAGTCATACAGTGGTATGGGCATGTGAGCACTACCATATTTTTGTGCTTGGGAAGCATTTTGACACCATAACAGATCACCAAGCGCTAGTGACAATCTTTGGAAATCCCTGAGCGAAAATGCCACCCCGCATATAGCAGTGGGGAACTAGTCGACAAGAATAATCCTACTCCTTTCACCCCAAACCAGGGAAAGATAACAACCCCACAAACTACATGTCTCGCCATCCACTCCAGGAAAAGAAGCAAGTCTTCTCTAGCAGAAGAATATCTCCTTTTTTATCATATACCGCTTGATCCCACTGTCACTTTCAATAAACATGATCGAAACAAGCAAAGAGACAGACCCTCCTTGGAGAAACGCAAGAAGATGGATCCAACAAGGCCAATGGAGACACTTAGAGGACAAGCCAGAAGAAGAAGGCATGAACATGAAGGACATAGCTGCACTCAAGACAGGTGAGTGAAGAACTAACTGTGAACCTTCAAGGAATGATACTACGGGACACAAGGATAGTTATTCCTCAACCACTCCAGTCCAGATTCATAGCCCTTGCACATGAAGAACAAGGGGGAATAGAGGTAACCAAGAGAGCAATGCGAGATCGTGTACGGTTCTCAGGGATGGATCAGGTAATGGAAGACACACTCAATGGATACCACTGTGTCAAGAGACAAGTTAGGCACTTAGAACGTTGCCACTCCAAATGTCGCCCCTAACAGAATATGTCTGGCACACCATTGCTATATATCTTTTCAGCTCACTACCATCGGGCAAATCCATTCTAGTGGTGATGGATGAATACTCCAGGTTTCCCATTGCAAAACAGGTCCCATTTGCCGAATTTGCTGCTCATCTAGAGTTCAAAAGCAGATATATCACCCCCCTCTGGCGACAAGCCAATGGCATGGTATAGTGATTGATGAGAACTCTGAAGAAACAGTACAGCAAGCAGAACAGTGTCACACACCACTACAACAAATGCTCAACACTGTTCTATGGGCATCCCAAAACACTCCCCACAGCACCACAGGACAATGTCCCGCTACACTTGTGTGGCAGGGAGCTTCAAAACAGCACATCCACCTGGAGTCGCCCTGTAAACCAAGCGCGAACATGAAAATCACATCCCAAATACTAGCTGCTGACACAGAGGCAAAAGAGAAGATGAAAAAACATGCAGGCACATGCTGATGGGCCAAAGACTACAACATCCAGGTCAGTGACCGAGTAATGGTGAAATAGCGACAAAGCAAAAAGACGGACCCAAGATATGACCCCCTCGACCCATGTGTGTAATCAGAAGAAAAGGGACGATACCAGAAACAAGGACAGACAGATAACAATAAACATATCCCACTTCAGACAATATTATGAAGCTGATGACAATCCTAACATGATGAAATACACAGAAGAGGAGAATGATGGGACACCACTAGCAAAGCACTGCAGGTGCAGCAGACTGAGGAGACCGTTACCAGCGCGCACACGCTGAAGAGATCAACCAAAAGACTCATCGAAGAAATGTGACTTGGGGGAGGGGAGAGTAAAAGGGTCAAGGAGGACAGGCAATTGTTTTCTCTGGCGGGTGGAAGGGGGATGCAAAAAGACGGGACACCGCAGGCAGGTCAGCAGTCTAGCTGACCAAGACAGGAAATGGGAAGCAGAAACTTCCTGGGAGGTGACGGCAGATTTCAAAGACAAGACAAATGAAAAGACGACGTGTGGGGACCAGCTCCACATGAGTAGGCCAGCTATTGTAAAAAATAGGGCATGAAGAAAAGAGACTGATACACCCTCCTTCCAGGCTTCTTCCTTCCTGCTGAGAGCTACACCGACTGGGGCTCAGCAAACAGAACACCTTGTGTCTCCTCTCCTCCATTCTCCAGGTTCCAAGATAAAGGGGAGACCCTTCAGCCAGGGCGCACTGTTTCCTCTTTCAATATAGTGCCTAAGGCTGCCACAGCAGAGGCTTCCAGCATGAGGTTGCTGTGCCCTGCACCATGGATCTCAACCCTGCCACCAGATGCTGATTGCTTCTGACAGTCTCCATATCTATTTTGGGTTTTGTTCCCAAATCTTGTCTCCCACTGGGCCAACCCAAAGCCCAGTCCAGCCTGTCCTGTATGTTACGTTCTGCAGGGGCATGAGCAGGCCACAAGTCCATGCCAGACTGGGCTCCCACAGGCCGCCACCCACCTCCACTTAGAGCAGCCCTGCCAAGTGCCATGCATCTTGCATTAGAATAATGCATTTCCAGTAATTTTCCTACATTACTGCAATGCCTGCATTTGTCACACAAAAGAACAGTGTCCTGAAGTGCGATAGTTCAAGTTTCTCGCTTTGCTGGGACAAATGGCATAAAAGCTGAGCTTGAGTGCTGTTTTTTATAACGCCACAAGAAGGTTCTAGTGTGCAATGGGAGGTATAGGATTCTCAATATATTACGACGTGGAAATATCCTGCTATCACAGTAAGCCAAACAAACTTCAGAGATTTGAAGACAAAAACACAAAACCATACTCTCGCCTAATTAATGTAAAAACCACTCCCTGCTCAAACCATAGTATCAAACAGATGTGGATGTACAGCTTCAAAACGAAGCCTCTAAATACATGCCAAAATCTGGGCCAGTCTAAAACTGCAGTAAAAGAGAGGCCGAATTGGAAGAAGATCTCCGCTGGGCCCTTCTCACATCCTGTAGTCGGCCTCAGGTCCCACATGGTAGGGAGCCTGGACAGACTCTGTCAATTGATCATGATCTGATCATGCCACTAATTAGATTGGTTGCCAGCCAGAGAGGTGCAGGCTGGGTAAGGCAGGGAATCTCTGTTTAATTTACTGTTTCTCTGCTGCCTCGCCCAGCAACAAGTGTCCGACCAGGGCTGCAGTCTGTGCCATGCTACTAAGTGTGGGTGATATTATACTGTTCACGATAAAGTGTCACTCATAGTCGCTGAATGTCACTCATAATGACACTGACATTATGAAAATGTCTCACATAAGCAATAACACTTGAAAACCAGAGTTTATCTAATGCATCTTTAATCTACATATACCTACTTCCTTTATGCATCTATGTACCTTCCATGTACTTGGATCTATATACTTATTAATTTTCTCCTAAAAAAGCATATTCAATGCACTACCCTATTTCTCATCCTATACCTCTACCAATATCTTTAATCTACATATGCTTACCTCCCTTATGCATCTATATACTTTCCATGTTCTTATGGATCTATATATTTATTACTTTCTTCTAATTCGGCATATCTAATGCACTACCCTATTTCTCACCCAATACATCTCTCAATATAGCTTCTACCCCAACTTTCTGACTCATCTCAAACTTCTCTCTACTACTCTTTCCAATGCACTACGCTATTTCTCAGCCTATACCTCTATCAATATATCCTCTACATTCACTCTCTCATCTAGCCCAAACCCTGTACCACTACTATGATCCACAAAATAACCCTTTCTAGACTCTCCCCTACTCTACCCCTCTTGGCATCATCTGACACCTCTTTTACTATACCGATCCCCCAAACCAAGCCTTTCTAAACTCTTCCCTCTGACTCTTCCCCTCCACACCTCTTTTTACACATCCCAAGCCTACTCCTATGACCTCTAAAACAAACAAAAAAGTCTAAATCCTTCACTCCTCTATCCCTCCACTATCCTTTTCAATCAAAATTACAGACTAACATGTCCACTTCTCAAATGTCACATTTCATTATACTAATTCACCACTAATTCTTTATGGGTCCCAGAGTAGCGTACTACTCACCAAAAAAGCGCTTCAACACCTCTCAGGGGTAGCAAGCACTATATAAATGCAAACCTTTTTCCCTCTTCTATCCCTCTGCTACCCTTCTCTATCCAAATAACTGAATAACATATCCAACCACTCAAATTACTTTCATATTTCACTATACTAATTCAACACTAATCATTTATGGGTTCAGGAGTAGCGTGCTACTCGCCAAAAAAAGCACTTCAACACTCCATCAGGGTTAACAACTGCAATATAAATGCTAACCTTTTCCCCTCTTCTATCCTTCCGCTATCCTTCTGAATCTAAATAACTGACAAACCTATCCACCACTCAAATTACTTTCATATTTCACTATACTAATTGAACACTTATCCTTTATGGGTTCCGGAGTAGGGTGCTACTCCCTGAAAAAGCGCTTTGACGCCTCGTCAGGGGTAGTAAGTGCTATATAAATGCAATTACAATAATACAATAAAATGAAACGTTGGCAGCTATTTTAGAGGTATCACTAGCCTCAGATTGCCGTGCCCCACAGTTCAGACACTGGGTCATTACCTTGGGTACCACTGAGCATACATCGCTTTAGAGGTGAGTGAGCCTGGCTCAAGCCAGATGTCCGGTTCTAGCTCAGCTCGCGGTCCACCTGAAACTTCGAGCCCGACCTCTCCCCCTTCAGCAATAACTCAGGCTGTGAAAACTATAATTGTGATAGCGAAACACAAACAGGGGAGCATTGTTGCATTTGTGACCACTAGACAAAGTGCCCGTGTTGGTGTATTAACATAATGTCGGCGTCTGTGCCTGCGCGTGCATCTGACACAGATGCTCGTTTCAGCTGAGGAAAACGACTTCTATTTTGGTTGCAGCCTCTGACAGAAGGAACAGAATTTCTGCTCACATTATTTGAGGTATGTACGCATGCATTAGGGGCCTACGTCAACACCTTGAAGCAGAACTGAACTATTTACTCAATTACTAATGAAGTCATGTCTAAAATAATACATGGCAGCTTGCAGCCCACTGTGTCGCCGCCACTGCCGTCAAGGTTGCATTTAAATTGCCAGTATAAAAAGCAGCATTTGAACAACAAAGGCCGCAGCTCATTAAATGTCCCTTGTATGGCTCCCACTTTCTCACTAAACAATTGAGCACTGTCCTAAACTCTAGAAAACGCCAAAACGAACGCATTGCTTTTTGGCACCAATAAACAATTCGTCCGTACTGGTGTTTCGAGTTTTAACACTATCTTGCTTTTCGCAGGCCTGACCTGTATTTTTTCGCCTTAACTCAGTGCTTAATTTGTAAATGAATACGTGCCAGGGCTCTCGTCAGCGGGGGCTTGCAACTTGCACCATCTATTGCCCCTGCCAGCTCTGCCAGTGAATGTACCAACACAACTACTAACTGTCACACTCTTACAACTGTGACAATTCATGTTATTCCAGGTCCCCAAAGCTTTAAGAATGGCTTGGGTGGCAGGTATCAGTCATTGTTAATGTATATTGCATTACTAAACAGCTGTTGTGCTCATACCTGAATTTGTCTGACAGCGCCACCATGTGACAGACTGTCATAAGCACCGGTGCTGACAATTAATTGCAGGTGCCCGAGCACCGGAAACCACAGGCTCAAATTGAGCACTGATCAGTACAAACTTTAAACAGAAAACTTAAGTACAAACCACTTTAAAACATGCTTTTGGAGACTTCTGGGTAAGATGTTGTCCCAGTGGTGTAACAATAGCCCCAGCAGCCCCGGTGATGCGGGGGTAGGGTTGAGCTCCAGGGGCTCTCTCAGGCCTTATGCACGGGTGGGCCTGAGAGCTCCTGACTGGGTCCGGAGCATGGGGGGGGGGCACAAGTTTCATACACCACTGTGTTGTCGGGGTAAGACACATCGTGATCTGATCCTACCCAGGCATGCTCTCCTCTGGACTACTGAGAGTAGAATGAAAGCCCATGTGAAGCAGAGGCGATGCTGTGCTGGCCGGGCACTCCACCAATCACTCTGAGCGAAGCTGTGAGGGACAGGAGTGTAGCTTCGGTGACGGGGGTGTTTGGGAACCCTGTTAGTAATGGGGGTCTCTAGTTGGCAGAGGTAGGTACCTTTGTCCAAGTAGGGACCCTTCTTTCTAGTCAGGATAAGGGAGTTACACTCCTAAAATAACCCCTGCTCACCCCCTTGGTAGCTTGGCACGAGCAGTCAGGCTTATCTTAGAGACAGTGTGAAAAGCATTTGCACATAACCAACAGTAATACAGTGTAAGCACTACAAAAGTACACCACACCAGTTTAGAAAAATAACCAATATTTTGATATAGTAAAGACAAGACCAAAAACGATAAAAATCCACAATACAGTACTGAGAAATCTTCAGTTATCAAAATAACCTTGAAAAACAGTTCCTTGATGTTGATAGCTCCGTCCTGGGCTATCATGGCTTTGTGAACAAACAAATCCAAACAGTTCTGGCTGACCGCATATCGTGGCCCACCTATGGCATCGGGAAGACCCGCAAAATAGTACCTTTAGAAATGCAGGGCATTGGCGACCTCTTTTTGAGCTTCTGAAAGCACGGCATCTGCATTCGGCAGTTTCGGAGGTCGGTGCAGAAGTTGTCGGCGCCCTTGAAGTCACAGGCGTTGCACATCGAACTCCTTGCGGTTGAAGTCAGGAGCGCTGGTGCCAGCAGGCGTCGGGTGCGAAGTGCAGTGGTGCGGTGTGCCCTAAGGTCACGGTGCGAGCAGCGGCTCGGTGGCGGCATCAGATGGCATCGTCAGTGAAACCAGGGTCGCGGTGCGAAGTGATATGGTGCTCATCGCGGTGCTGGCAGTTCACGGTGCAAGCAGTGTCGCCATTGTTGCTGAAGCGCTGTCGTCGGCTGATGAGCTGGAGTCGATGGCGCCGGGAGGCCAAGGCTGCAGTGCGGGAAGAGTGCAGTGCGTCGTGTAACTTTACGAGAGGTGTCCTTGAACCACGGTGAAAGCAGTAGCGTTGATTTTGGCATGAGGCGGCATCGGGGATACCAAGGCGGCAGCGTGAAGCGAGGTGATGTGGAGTACGGGGCCCACAGGTCGTGGTGCAAGCAGCGGCTCGGTGGCGGCATCACAGGCGGTGTCAGTGAGACCAGGGTTGCGGTGCAGCACTGCGGCGGTGCCCTCTGAGGTGCCTTCAGGACACGGAGTCGGCAGCGGCGTCATAGACGGCGTCGGGTTGCTTTTCCTTCTGTTGCAGCACAAAACACTTAGTCCCCAGTGCTGAGGGCAGAAGAACTTGAAGTCTTTGCTGTTCCTGAGACTTCTTGAACAGGGGGCAAGCTCTACCTCAAGCCCTTGGAGATACTCAAAGAAAGAAGTTGTAGAAAGTTCAGTCTAGTCCTTTCACTGCCCAAGACAGAAGTAGCCACTGCAGGCCAACACAGCAAAGCGCTCAGCAAAGTGGTAGTTCCTCCTCACAGCTTCGCCAGCTCTTCTTCTTGGTCCAAAAGAGTTCTAAAGTTCAGGGGTTTGAGCTCCACCTTTGATAGCCCAAAATACTTTGTCCTCTCAGGCAGAGAATGTCTGTGCCCAGCCAGAACCAGTTCTTCCTTCTCTGGTGTGGCTTCCTGGCAAGAGGTGGAGACGGCATTGTCAGAGGCAGACCAGGCCCATTCAGGTGCAAGGAAATCTCCTACCCCTATGCTAAAAGCAGACCAGGTCTATTCAGCCCTTTCCTGACCCACCTAGACTATCTGGAGCCACTCCTGTCCCCAGCCCCTGTCATTCAAAACCCAGACAGTCAATCCACAAACCCAGCAGAGGCCTGCTGGATGGCTGAGCAAGAAAATACCTACTTTCTGAAAGTAGTATTTTCAAACCCAGAATGTACAAATCACCTTCACTAAAAGATGCATCTTTAGATTCTGAGTCCAGGCATACTAAACCTTATTTTCCTACCTAGTTCCCAGGGCCAGTTATGTTTATAAGCTACACCCACTCTCTCATTTATCCCAAACCCCATACCACTACTATGTTCTCCAAAATAACCCTTTCTTGACTCTCTCCTACTCTACCCCTCCTTGCATCACCTGACACCTCTTTTACTATACCGATCCCCCAAAACAAACCTTTCTAAACTCTTCCCTCTGACTCTTCCCCTCCAAAAACCCTTTTTACTCATCCATAAGCCTCCTCCTACTGCTATGATCTAAAAAAAGAAATCCTTCACTCTTCTATCCGTCCACTATCCTTTTCAATTAAAATAACAGACTAACACGTTCACTTCTCTAATTACATATTTCACTATACTAATTCACAGCTAATCCTTCATGGGTTCCAGAGTAGCGTGCTACTCGCCCAAAAATTGTTTCAACACCTTGTCAGGGTTACAAACGCTATATAAATGCAAACCTTTTTCCCTTTTTTACCCCTCCCCAACCCTTCTCAGTCCAAATAACTAACTAACATATCCACCACTCAAACTACTTCATATTTCACTATACTAATTTTCAACACTAATCCTTTATGGGTTCCGGAGTAGCATGCTACTCGCCAGAAAAGCGCTTCAGCAGTCCATCAGGGGTAACAGGCGCTATATGAATGCAAACCTTTCTTTCCCTTCTATCCATCCGCTATCCTTCTCATTCCAAATAGCTGACTAATATCCACCACTCAAATTACTTTAATATTTCACCATACTAATTTACCACTAATCCTTTATGGGTTTCCGGAGTAACATGCTACTCACCCAAAAAAAAAGCGCTTCAACACATCAGGGGTAAGAAGCTCAATATAAATACAAACCTTTTTTTTCCTCTTCTATCCTTCTGCTATCCTTCCAAATCCAAATAACCGACTAACATATCCACCACATAAAATGTAATTGCATGTTTGACTATACTAATTTAATACTAATCCTCTATGGGTTCTGGAGTAGCATGCTACTCGCAGAAAAGCGTTTCAACACCTCTTCATGGGTAGTAAGCGCTATACAAATGCAATTACAATACAATAAAATACATTAAACAAACTCTCCATTCTGTCCTATGGGAAACACGTAGCCTTGCAATAGTGAAAAACTAAATTGGCAGTAATTCACTATCAGGACATGCCACACACACCAGGGCATGTCCTACCTTTCACATACACTGCACCCTGCCCACAAGGGGTACCTTGGGCCTACCTTAGGGGTGACTAATATGTAAGAAAAGGGAAGGGTAGGGTATGGCAAGTGGGTGCACTTGCTAAGTCGACATGTCAGTACCAGACTGCACACAGGCTCCGCAATGGCAGGCCAGAGGTTTGTGTGGGTGGCACAATCCAGTGCTGCAGCCCACTAACAGCATTTGATTTACAGGCCCTGGCACACTCAGTGCACTTTACTAGGGGCTGACACATAAATCAAAGAGACCAATCATGGAAATACCAATCCATAACACATTTTACCACAGGAGCACTTGCGCTTTATCACTGATCAGCCGTGAGAAAAGTGCGCAGAAACACTAAGCCAGCACAAACAGTCAAAACCGGGAGGTCAGAAAGCAATTCAATTCAATTCAAGCTTTATTTTGACAGAAATGTCATAAAAGCTACAAATAAAAATACATTGCTATTGTTTAAAAAAAGAGGGTACAGATATATGGCGTAATTAGTTGACATAGATGTTGGTACAGCCAAACGATCAGTAGAGCAAAATAGCAATGATAAGTAAATACATAGTTGCCTTACAAACCAGTATAAAAATAGTCAGTGCTTCATCTTTGTAAATAAGCGATGATACAAAACTAAGAAGGCATTAGGTTTGCCTAAACATGACTGCAGGGATTTAAAGAATAAAGTGCTTGTGCATGGTAATTCTAGCAGCAATAACATTGTAGCCTTAAAATCCACACTGACCTATATACAATAAAAACTATGTCTATCTTGAGAGGGCTTTCCATCTCATGAACCAGGCTTATCCCCAAAAGTTTGCTAAGCAGCATACAAAGAAAGGCCTGGGGTCGGACCTGAGGATACGCAGTGCTGTGTAGTGGTCGCGTCTGCCCAGTTGCTGGCAAAGCGGTTTCAGCCATTTAGCCCGTGATGATTTATACACCGGGCAAGCAAACATTAAGTGAGCAATGCTTTCTATCGGGGCCTTGCAACTTGGGCAATCTTTCCCATTGCTTTCGCACCATTTTGCTGTCACTTCGCAAACAGGGAGAGATCCATACCTAAAGTGCATATACAGCATTCTATCTCTTGGTACCTTGATTAAGTCAAGGAAGGGTTCATATTGTCTCATTTGTTTATGGGAGTAGAATTCTATTGTCAGTTTGCACACATTGGGTTTCCTGTTCTCTTGTTGGTCCACCCATTCCCAGTATATGCGTTTACGTTCTTCTCTCCTCAGGGGTTCCTGACTGGCCAAGCAGCCACCAAGTCCTATGGCTGACAACGTTCTTTTGATGTCACTAATCCAGCCTATTTTCCCGCCGGTATCTAGGTGGATAATCTTGGTGAGGGCTTCTGCATAGAAAGAGTGCTCGGGGGGTCTGCCTAATGCGAGCCCAAAAAAGTAAGGGGCGTAGCCTAGCTACATCACCTATTGACCGCCTGCCCATGTCCAGCAGCAAGGGGGTAATGGGGACGTATTTGGGTGCCATAACAAGGTCTCTTAGGAATTTGTGTTCTGACCTGCAGAACTCATCTAATTTGTCGAATCCTCAAACTTCTGCTCCGTAAAGGGCAGCGCTAACTGCTCTTGTATCATATATTTGGAGGGCTGGAACTACAGGCCTAGTGTGTGAAAGACGATGTTCTTTCCCTATTGCTCCAGCCACTCGTTTGTGTCCCATCAGCATCTTTGCTAGGTGGGGTCTCCAAGACATTTTATTGGAGAGTCTTACACCTAGATAGTCGAAGGTGTCGACCTTTTCAAGGGGAACCCCACCTAGCAAAGGGCCATTCTAACATGACCTGTGGCAATTAAAGGCCATGAATTTGGTTTTAGCACCATTTATGACCAATCCCCGGTTGTCGCAGAAGAGTTGAAATCTATTGATAAGGCGCTGTAGCCCTGCTGGAGTCTTAGATATCAGCAGGGTGTCGTCCGCAAACAACAAAGTTGGTATCTTATTGCCCCCCAGGGTGGGCAAATCTGCTGGCTCCTCCTGGAGGAAGTCAACTACCCCATTCACATATAGGGAGAACAGGGGTGGGGCCAGAACACAGCCCTGTCGGACTCCCCTATTAACGGGGATGCGCTCTGGTAATTGTCCCTGTTCCCGCCACCTGACCTGGGCAAAATTCCCCTTGTGGAGCCAGATCAGTAGTTTAAGGGGGATGCCCATTTCGCCGAGTGTCTCCCACAACCTAGATCTGGGAACCAGGTCAAAGGCAGTCTTCAAGTCAATGAATGCAAGGTAGAGACTGTACTTGCCTAGCACCACAATCTTCCAGTAAATGAGGAAGAATCTAAACACTTGATCCATTGTCCCAGTCTTTCATCTAAATCCGGCCTGGAACTGGGAAAGGATATCCTCATCTTCAGACCATGCCTCTATCCTGTGCAGAAGCATCCAGCCAAAGACCTTCTGCATAGTATCAATCAAACTGATTGGTCTGTAGTTGGTGGGGTCGTCCCTAGCTCACTTTTTGTGTATAGGGACTACTTCAGCGGTCTTCCACAACATCGGGACTGGTGCTCCATCGGCTAGAGCGTTTGCTAATAATAAGATATAGCGTGCCCAGTGACTGGGGTCAGCCAAAAATAAGTAACCAGGCAGGCCATCAGGGCCTGCATCTTTTGAGGGGAAAATGTTGTTTATTGCAGCTTATACCTCCAGAATGGTTAAATGCTCCTCCTCTGTCAGGTGCCCGTTTAGCCCGGCTAGCTCCCCTTCCATCCTAGCCTCTGCTGCTGAATAGAGCCGTATGAAGTGGTCGTGCCAAGTCTGACTGATGATATGATTTGGGGGTGAGCGTGCACCTGCCCTACTTCCCCAAGTGACCAGTTTCCAAAACAAATTATTGTCCTTAGATGTGCATGCATCTTTCAATTGCTCCCAGCGTGATTCGTCCTAATTTGCCTTAGCCTCCCGCTGGGCTGCTTTATAGGAATTTCTGGCAGATTCTATGTGCAATTGGTTCTTCTCTTTAATAGCTTTCGCCAGAGATGATCTTTTTTCCCTGCAGTCTTTGTTACACCAAGAGTGTGGGTCCTCGGTGGATTTGCTAGGTTTGTTATTCTGATTTGGGACATGGAAGTATGCATTGATTTGGGTAATGGTATGCATATGGGCCCTAGGCACGTCTGTTAATCTTGTTGCACTATGTGTCGCATATTCGAGCTTGGCCGTGCCTTCAGTTAATTCTTGTTTAATGCCAACAATCTTTGCCTCACTCAAAGCTACCCTCTTCCATTTAAAAAACTTTTTGCAGTTTGATGGAACTATATCTCTGGTGACTGTCAGGGGTTGGTTGTTCAGCTGGTAATAAGTTGCCTCCCAAAGGGGTTTCAGAGCTAAGCACAGGGGATTGTAGTCACTTTCTTCGGTTGAGCCCACTAGCATATCAATCAAGTGCCCCAACAATTTAACATCGAGGAGGATATAATCGATCCTGTATGGGCAGCTAACTTTGTTGTAGGTGTTGGCGCCTTGCTTATCAGATGGTGACCTACCATTGGTTGCCCTTAGTCCGTCCTCCATAATGATGGAATTCAGTTGGAGTACCTGTTGTGTCCATCTTTTAACTAAAGTAAGGTCAAGTTGAGGAACTGCCCATCTACTGTCTTGGTCTTCTGTTCCCATTAATTCCTCCGTGGCCAGGGGTTCATAGGTGCAATTAAAATTTCCTGCAACTATTACTCTTGCATGGGGTGAGCACTTATCTAGACATTTATCTAATGCAGAAATGATCGTTGAGGATCTACCTCCTTTTGTCCCTCTTGCATAAACATTAAAGAGTTCAATTAGGGGTCCACCCCTGGGTCCCCTGATACTTAGCCACAGGATATCTAGGCTTGAACTTGTTTGGAGAGAAATTCGGCAGTCTAATGCAATACTTGTCCAAACAATCAAGCCCCCTGACGGGCGCCCTCTCCCGACAGAAGTTGCGGGTGTATGGAAACAGGAGTAACCAGCTTTGTGTAGTGGAACCAAGCTCCACATCTCCTGAAAAATGCAGATATCGAAGTCTCCCACAAATTAATTCCAATGGGGAAGTGGAAGTTAAGGTCAGAAAGCATAAACTCAGGGGAAACACGCCAAAAGATGCCAAGTCTAACAACCCCCCTATTACATTTATTTTCTCATAAATAGTTGGGTACAGGTGCTTTCAGTCGGGTCTGGTGATGTGTCTTTTGGATTTGACCAGGAATTATTAGAAACACACAGACAAAAAAACACTGTCACAGCATGAGGTGTGCCTGCCTCCCTCCAGGTGTGACAGTCTGCAATGAGCTGCTGATGGGAAGCCATTAGCACTTACTCTTCAGGGCACTGCAGCAGTGGAGAGGACTGGAGCATCAGGTGGTGGGGGTCGGTGAGGGCCAGCGAGGGAGCTCCTCAGTTTATTTCTGTCCTCCTCCACTCCATGCAAGAGGTGGAGATAAATCAGTCTCTGCTCTTCACCTTTGTCTGCCACATAACAATTACTGCAGTCAACAGGGACAAGTTATGGCTTTAGTTTACTTTAAAACTGGGAAGCAGGTTCAAGTCCCAGCGTCAGTTCGACTTCCTGGGATTCTCTGCAAATCACCCAATCTACATGAACCTAAAAAAAAGAATATGACCCTCTGTAATATTATCTGGTGCTCATGTAAAGTGCTCCAATGTCTCTGGGCCTAGTTAGTGCTATATAAAACTGCATGTAAGGAAAGAGACACTATTTTGGGTTTATTTTTGCATTTACACACTAGCGTTATAACCTTTCTTAGAACGTACACAAGATGCTAGCCACAAGTAAAACAAAAAACACAGATGCACCCTTCACCAGTCTGTAAACATTGGAGGGCCTCTCTTAAGCACTGCAAAAAATAAAATGAATATTATAAAAAAGTGAGTGTAAAAGGCAGTTTAGGTCTGTGCCATATGTCCCCCAGTGAACATTACTCAAAATATCCAAAGCAAACGTATGGATAGAAGACACAATTAAAAGTGAGTTCCTAGTATTTTGGCTATTTCTGTGCTTCTAAAGTTTCTTTTTTTCATTGAAATGTTAGTTTCCTATTCAAGTACTGGTCCTATTAGCTTTAAAATACATTTATTACCACCAATGTTTGTCATCATTTAGCTCCATTATCCTAACTAATCAGTGTATTGCTAAAGGTTGCGATCTGCGAATGAGGGTCAATTGTTTTGGCTGCCGGGCTGAATTGTGGCCCCAATCTAACCCTGCTGCCCTTGAATAATAATGTATTTTAACCTAATACGTCAGCACGATTATCATAAAATTTGAAGCCACCCCTCATCTTATTGACCAGGCTGCGCCCCTGGTGAGGGCTGGGGCTCTCTTGAAACATACCTGTGATGGCGAGAGGCTCGTGAGGTCTTCTGGGGGTCCTGCCTTGCAGCGCTCGGCGTGGTTGAGCTCCGTGTGCTGTGTCGCTGCTGGAACTACACTCCCCAGAATCCTGTGCGGGGCACTTCCGCCCATAGCGCGCCCGGAGGCGCAGAAAAGCCGTGAGACATCCCCCGCGTCGCGGGACGCGCGCGGGCAGCGCCGGGCTGAGCCCGGGCAGAGGGCGGGCCGTCTGTGGCCGTCAGGGGCCAGAAGAGGCCGGGCTGGGCTTCCCCCCCTGAAAACCTTGGTACCACCACACTTGGCCCCATTCAGGTACTGATGCTGACTTTTGTGATCATTCGCCTAACGCAGTGGTTGCAGACCGGGGTTGTGCCTACTGGTCTCATTTTATGGTAACCTGCTTGCTGTTTGTAGGCACGATAGAGCCTGGGACTTTTTTGCCTTAAAATCGGACTGTTGGTATCCCTTATTCCCCATTGTAACGTATTATTTAATTTTGTGTAAGGGCTTTGTTGTGTTTTCTTCTATAAAGCTCTGTTTAGTAATAGTAATGTCAACTCGTTCTGGGAAAAGTTTGAGGGGGAAAGAGGGGGGTATGGCGGGCACTATGGACTAGTTCATCACTCGTGTGGCCAACGTTATTGATAAAGAAATTACTATGGCTGAACGGCGGCTATCCCAAAGCCCGTTTGCCGATAGACGTTCTTCGATTGGCCAGCTAGCCCAGATACCCTCCCCGGACCGAACCTCGGTCTCGTTCCCTCATGCCCCCCACTCCTTGGACCACCCTCGAGTTGCGGCCTTGAGAGCCAATATAGAAGGCCTTGAAAGCCTGACGGCCACGGCACTCAATATCCAAAATGATGTGGCCCCTATCTTAGCAGTAACCAAGCCAGCCACTCATTCTTCTTCACATTCGGCCGACCCTACTATCCTCCTAACATCACCCCCCACGGCGGTTATCGGGGTGCAGGCAGAAATCCATTCTGCCTCTCCGAAGAGGATAAGATTTGTCACACCCCGGAAAATCAGACTGCCTAAAAATTGTAAAAACAAGAGGCGGGTAGGTGTTAGGAAGGTTGTTCACAATAAATTAGTGGGGAGGGTGATCAGTCCCAGCCAGGAAGAGAATGATGAGGACACTACTGGGGGGCCTGCAGATTCTGTGTTTAACAATCAGACTGCGGGTAGTGCGGTGACTCTCCCCCTAGATTCTCCTCTCACCAAGAAAATGGAGGATATAATGAAATCCTTACTCCTTCCAGTACTTGATAGAATTAGAGGGTTAACTGAGCGTGTGGACATTGGGGTGGGATAGCGCACGTCTGGAGCACGGTTGCTGAACGTCCCTCCTGGGACACGGCAGAAGCTTGCTTACTGGGGCTTTTACCGCTCCCCTTGAAGGCGAAGCTGCTACGCCGCTTCGCTAACCTGGCATTAATGCTGGCAAAGCGCCTGATAACACAACAGTGGAAATCCCGCACGCCGCCACGTGTTGAGACTTGGGGAGAAGAAGTCTAACGTTGGGCGGTGGCGGAACGCGAGGCGCTGTATCGTGAGGAGAGTCGGGGGCTGCGTAAGCGGCCTATCTCACTGGAGTGGGCGCAACTGACTGAATCATTCAAGAGTGAGATGGAGGAGGCGGAGGGAGGAGCTACGGTACCCACCCCCCCGGATTCCCCCCGCATCAGTGGTGGTGCTCGTTGATAGAGGTGGATCGGTGGGAGTGAGAGGGGGTGCCTGACTCCGGGTGTTGTGCGGTGGGGTGTATGGTGTGATCGGGGCCCCTCTGTCGGGATACATGGATTGGCCTATGTTCGCCCTCATACAGGTGCTTGGGATGGGGTTGCCCTCTGCCCCGGCTGGTGGTCCCTTCCTGTTCCCCCCCCCCCCCCCCCCAAGTGAATGCTTCGAGGCCCCCAGACTGTGACTGTTTACTTTGTGGTGTGGGTGGGTATGGAGGGTGGGTTTTGGGTGGGTTTGGGGTTTGTGAATAGTTGAGCGGTTCCCGCTCCTCCTGACCACATTCGTTCAAAAGCTGGGTATGGAGAGCATAATACTGAGACGTACAGGCGACCCTCCTAGCGGGATTGGGACGTTGTCGTGTTCTTTTGTGGACAACAGCGCAACTTGAAAGGATAATATACAAAACCTGAATTGTATCCGGTGTTTCCGGAAAACAAATTACCTGTGCACTGTGAGGTGTAATTTGTAATACCTGCATATGAAAATCACAATAAAGTTTGTTTTAAAAAAAAACTGAGCGTGTGGACAAATTAGAACAGACAACCTTAGACAACTTTTTCTCATTAAAATCATTCATAAAAGTGCAGCTAAGGTTGAGGGAGGAAGGACTAGGGGGGGGGATATGATGGTAAGGCACTGTCTACCGTTCATCATAGTTTAGTTACCACCGTTGACAACTTATCAGTTGGGTTGGAAGTACCTAACTGTGATTTGTACCCTACTGTGTTGGCGGAGGACACTGCCAGTAATCCAGCCCACCCCTCCCATAGGCCTGCGGTGAAAATCAAGACCCCCAAGGCTCCCAGCCTCTCCTCAGGCAAAAAGACGACACGTTTCTTAGCCCCGGGTTGTTCAGGCGTCGAAAACTCAACTACTATACCTACCTCGCCAGTAGTACATAGCACACATGAGACCCCAATCGCCAGCTCAGTTCAAACTGCAAAGGTCAACATGGTGCTGCCAGGTGAGGCCACTTCTTGCATGCGGGACCTTAACATAAATCTTCCTCCTGATTGCCAGCCCTATGTAGTTGTGTTGACCGGTGTACCGGTGCTTAGTCCGGGCAAGAGTGAGCCTTATATCGATTTGTTTAATAAGACTCTATTTTGGCTCAAAGAGAATAGACCCTTGCCCGACTCTTGGGAGGGCCGGATAATCCATGTACGTAGAGTTGGATGTATTGGTAGCAGGGAAAAATCCATTAATGGGGACTGTATCATAGTGAACTTTGAAGACCCAAGGATCGTCAGCTATATATGTAGGGGACCAAGGAAGGCACATAGTCCAGTAGGCAGTATGGGCTCAATTGATACTCGTGACCTTAGTTATTTTAATCCTCCAATCCCGCCTGTGAGACAAGCTGGACTCCACATGCGGGAGGGCTGGGACAGCTGCCATTTTCGTGGTTGCACCTCTAAATTCAGCTTATTTAATATTAACCTCAGCCAGCCGCAGGGCCGTCTTTGGCAAGGTTATTGAAAGGAAATCTGCCCTAGACAGGATTGCCATATTGAAGCATCTGGGGAATCTGACATCGACAACTCTCCCCCTGGAGAGCAATTGGGGAACCCTCCCACCCCTACCCTCGCCCCCTTATCTACCCCTTGGGGACACCCACAGGCTGTGCCAGAGCCCAGTAGGGATCCATCCACTAAAGGCCTTCTGACCACTTATGATGTGGCACCACTTGTTGGCGATTTAAACCTTATTACTAACCCTACTCCCATTATAAGAGCACCAGCTCTAGGACAGGGAGGGGACCCTAATACATCTCTGAAGGTAGTTAGCTGGAATATTGCCGGTCTAGCCCGAAACATAGGTATCCCAGACTGGAATGCACTCATTGAAACCTTTGGGATTTGCTTGTTCCAGGAAACTTGGTGCCTGGAACCTCAGCATAAGCTGGGCTTTACCACTTATTTTGTTCCAGCTGTTCGACCGAAGGAAGGTAAGGGGCACCCTTCAGGAGGTCTCTTAATTTGGGTAAGCATTTCCTTGCGGTATTCTATCAAATGTTTCGCCACCACTTCCCCGGACTTACAGAGACTTTTAGTTCGTGGCCCGTGTGGAGGGCGGGCACTCGAAATATTTAATATCTATGTCAGAGACACTAGGGGTGGTGTATCCACCCTCTCCCCGACGGGCATTGAAGAGGAACTTAAGAACTGTGGTCCAGATTCCCTTGTTTTATTAGCGGGGGATTTTAATTGCACATTCGAACCTCTTGCAGTGGACGATGTGCTGGGCCTCAGCGACGACGACACAAGGAGAGGCATCCCGTCGCTGTCAATTGCTCCAATCAAAAGATGGTCCCAAACCGCAATTGACCTCAATGCCCTCTGTCTGGAGTATGGCCTTAGAGCTACCAATGGCAGAACTAAGTCAGACCAAATGGGGGCACACACATTCAATAGAATAGGCCATTCCTCCAGGATTGACTACATTATGTTGAATTTTCGTTTGTGGTCTTTCTTGGTGGATATGGAGGTCCGTCCATCCATCGACAGTGACCATAACCCTCTATCCTTATCTCTGTCCCCCTTGTGGAAGGGAAGCTCCCCTCTCTCAACTCCGCATTTGTGGAAATCATCACACGAAGTGTGTCCGTCTAACTGTGGCAGGCGCCTGAAATGGAAGAATTTTATTGGCAATGAGGTCAAGATGCGGGAGGCACAATCTATAATGGCTAATATTTTACCTCGCCTAGACTCCCCTTCTATCAGTGCGCCAGAGGTATCCGCAGTTTTTGTACAAACCACAAAGGCTATAGGTGAGTTATTCATAGCCAAGAACGTGGGAAAGGGGGCTAATATGAGAGATGGCAGGAAGGGTCCAGCCGGGTGGTTCTCAGGTGCATGTCGTGTGGCCAAATGGGAACTACTAAAGGCAGTAAAAGCTAAGAATAGAGCCCTGGTATGTGCTGCTAGGGACAATTACAGGAGGGCCTTAAAAAAAGCAAAGGCAGATTGGGAAGACCAGTTTTGGTGTGATCTCAAAGCCGCAAGCTTAAGGAAGGATGCAAAGGGTTTTTGGGACTTATTGAGATCCAGGGAGAAACCCGTGGACACAATGATTACATGTAATGTCCCAGAGAGTGCGTGGGTTGACCATTTCTCCCAACTTTATTCAATGGCTCAGGAAGTGGGGGACAACTTGAGTGTACGACACCCTTATGTATCCCCCCAGTCTAAGGACGAGCTTCTATTTACATCTAAGGAAGTGGTAGGGGCGATAAATAGCCTGGTGCCCAATAAAGCAGCAGGTCTGGATGGCATTCCCGGAGACTTGTTACACACCAATCCGGAAGATTGGGGAAAACTTATTTCTACCCTATTAAATTCCAGTTTTGAAGGAGCAATTTTCCCGACTTCATGGAAGGGTGCTGAGGTCGTCCCGATTTTTAAGAAAGGCTGTCGGAATGACCCAGCTAACTACCGTCCAATAAGTCTCCTAGACACTTCACAAAAGGTGGCTGGAAAGGTAGTCTTGACCAGGATACTGCAGCGGGTGGAGGAAAAGGGTATCCTTTCAGACTTTCAGGCTGGCTTTAGATCAGGCACGGGGACAATAGAGCAATCCTTTCGACTTATGATGCTTTACTGGAAGGTTGTTGTATTCGCCAAGGGCAGTCTGACTCTTGCTTTTATAGATTTGCGGACTGCCTTTGACCTAGTTCCCCGCAGCCAACTCTGGAAAGTGCTTGACGAACAGGGTATTCCACCCTATTTGTTAAATCTGTTAATAAATCTCCACGTGGACAATTTTGCCCAGATCAGGTGGGGTAATCAGGGGCAAAAAACAGCATGCATCCCTGTAAATAGAGGGGTACGCCAGGGATGTGTTCTTGCTCCCACCTTGTTCTCCTTGTATGTCAATGGAGTGGTGGAGCACCTGCTTCAACACCCTGCAGACGCACCATCCCTGGCCGGAAGAAGAATACCTACCCTTCTATTTGCAGATGATACCCTCCTGATATCTAAGACCCCTGCAAGTTTGCAGAGTTTAATAGCAAACTTCAAGTCTTTCTGCGATACGAGAGGGCTAGTCATTAATACTGCGAAGACCAAGTATTTGGTCCTCAACCCCCCGAAAAAGTTGGCCAAACCACCGACTCTAGATCTTGTCGCCCTTGAGAGAGTCTCAGAGTTTGACTACCTCGGTATTCGACTCTGCGACTCCATGAGCTGGAATTGCCACCTCCAAAAGATGTTGCTGACCCACAAGAGGGTGGTGGGTGCCCTGCTCAAGGAACATCGTGCTTCAGCCTTGAAACCCATCGCTGCTGTTTTAGATATTTACAGGGCAAGGGCTGTTGGTGCTGCTCTATATGGGGCTGAACTTTTGGGGGTTCACAGGGTGGAACTTCTTTCCCGCTCAGAAAACAAATTCCTTAAAGATCTAATGGGGCTCCCCTATAGCACCCCAACCCTCCCTTTGCTTCTAGATACGGGTATTCGCCCACTTAGCGATCAGGCAAGGCTCCGCCCTCTTCTCCTATGGGCGAGAATATGGAGAACACCAGAATTATCCAGCTATGCGGATGGCTTAACTGATGTGTTGGGCTCTCCAGCCTGGGCCAAGATTCCTTGGCTGAGGGAGGTCAAGCGTCTTCTCTTCAGCCTTGGACTCGGCGAAGACTGGAATAACAGAACTGCACCTCCTAAGCCAGAGCTGAAAAAGATCTATTGGAGCTGGGTAGCTGGCACTAGAAGTAGCAATGCCAATCTGTGTAGGTCCTCCATGGATTTTCTCCTGATAAAGGAAGTGCATTTCTGTGAACCTTACCTGGACATTATTTCAAACCGTAAGGACAGGGCTTTATATTTCCAATTCAGAGTAGGCTTACTCCCCGTTGGTGAACTGACATGCAGGTGGAAGGTTCCAATCCAGACAACTCCTTTTTGCCCCTTTTGCGAAAAAAGGTCTGAGTCTGTCCCCCATTTTCTGTTTGAATGCCCGGCCTATGCAGCCCCCCGGCGTAGATGGCTCAAGCCTCTTTGCAGAGAACTTGGAAGTAGACTCCACGTAGAGGCCATGCGAATACTAAAAAATGATCCACGGCCCCTTTTTGCCTGTGGGTTAGCCAAGTTCCTAGGTTGGGCTTGGCGTATCAGATCAGCTAGGCTTTCGTATCTTGTTTAATATGTTTTTATTTCAGGTTTTTATTTAATTTATTCGCACCAGTAGCTGTTTTGAAATGTTTGTTCACTTCTTTATGCACTGGTTCCTTTTTACTATTTTATCGTGTATTATTGTAATCCTGCTTTTTAAGATATAATCATATCGAAATAAAGCCTTCTTGACAGTGACAGTCAGTTCGAGGGCCCGACCGTGAAAGTGAGGAGGCTGCTCCGCAAGGAGTATAGTGGTGGCCCCCGGAGAGTGACTGGACTGCGGGAAACCTTGCAGCGGGTCAGCAGACTGCCCTTGAGAAAAAGAGAAGGAACTATAGCTCGAGGAATTACTACAGGCGGGGCTAGTTTGCCAATCTACGGGGGGAGGGCAAGGAATGAGGCTCACTTCAAGAGTGGCATGTGACCGTCATTCCGGGTGCTGTGTGGAGGGGTGGCTGCCCATGATCCGGCAGATTGGGATGACCCACAGAGCAATGCTGGGGGTGGAATGTACTTGCAGCGATTGAGACAGAACATATGTCAGAGCCGGTTCCCTGAAAATCGGTTCTTCCCAGTATTTGCAATGATAGATTAGCCTCCAACGCTTCGCCGGCACAGTGGGGGCGGTCAGGTAACAGGGCTGGTGAGGTGGTTGCAAAAACAAAAAAATAAAAAATAAACACTTACCTTTAAAACGGCTGCCATCGGGGGGCGTGGCCAAGATGGCAGAGTGAGCGGACGTGTATTCTCCGAGCTCCGCTCCCGCCGGGCCTCCAGCATTTACAATGGCACTTCCAGCGCACAGATTCCCCCATCGGAGGCTTCATTCCTGTGGGGTCGGTCCGGAGTGTGTAGCGGACCACCTTTGCACGTCTGCAGCGGACTGCCCGAGCGAACCCGGGCCGGCCCACGGCTCTGATGCCTGTGGAGGAGGTAGGCCGGGCCTGCAGTGTTGCTGCCCGACGGACTGCCGTTCCACGGCGCTTCTTCGCCGATCCTGCTGTTGAGCCCCCGGACAGTTCGCAGCCCCCAGCGTGGCCCGGAGGCCCGGGGCGGTTTCTGGCGGCTGCATCCAGCTTCAGACGCTCCCCGAGAGGCGGGCGCATGGAATTCGCATCGGCCCAGAGGCACTGCCGCGATGGCCTTCCACACACGCGAGTCAGCGGGCCCGCGGCGGGTCCCTGCGTCAGCCACCAACGGAGGGAGAAGAGCCACCTGATCCCCCTAGAGCGCAAGGCAAGTACCTACGGGGTGCAGGCAACTCCGGCCCTGCTTGCAGCCCTGCGGGGACCGTTGTACTACCCGGGAGTTGGTTGCAGCCTATGCTCGGCCGGTGGAGCAGAGGGGGGACCCCCAAAAGGCCTGCTGCGCCTGCGGGTGCGGACGCATCTGGCTGTGAGAGAGTGGCGGCTCCCTTCAGAGTCGACTTCGGGGCCCCCTGGATAGCGCGAGTGCAGAGATTGCAGCTGTAGCACCTTGGACGAGTACGAGCTTGTGAAGCCGCGTGGGGCATAGCGGCAGGTGAGGCCTACTGTGCTGGGGAGCGGCCGGTGCCTCCTGCCCTAGATCAGGCCTCCTTTGTGCGCCTCCCTGTTCGGCCTGACGGGGGCCCTTGCTGCAGGTTGGACACTGCTGTGAGTAGGGGCCACCTTGCTAGAACTGTTCATGAGCAGTGCCGATGGACGAGAGGGGGGCAGATTGACCTGCAGCATCTGGGGCCCACGATTTTCCCTCTCAGCCATCTCTAAGGCACGCCCCTAGAAGAGTGAAGGTGAACGGCTTTTGTCGCCACCTGCTGTGGTAATTGCAGAGCAACACCTTCCTGTGCCAGGGGCGAGGCTCAGACTGCGCGGAACGAAGCCACAGCAATCATCCTCCTGAGAGCTGGCACGCTCTCCCGCACCTCCTGCGATCGCCCAGCACCGGCGTCTCCCCTCTCCGGTGGCCCTACACGACACCTAGCCAGTCCGGCCTGCTCACCTCACAATGGCTGCGGCCAAAAACAAAAAGGACAGATCTGTGAAGGACCTCCTCTTGAAAGCTGCGGGTGACGCTCCGGGCTTTGGAGTGACGCCCGCTGGGGAAGGCCCAGACAACGCTGTCACTAGGGAGTTTTTGGAGTCCCTATTTGCCTCGCAAAGGGAGGATATCTTGGCCATCAAAACCGACCTGCAGTCGGATTTCTGAGAGGTTCCGAGGGATGTGGATGCGGTGGGAGAGCAGGTTGCCGCCCTGGAAGATTCTGCGACTGTGAGGGATGAAGAGATTGCGGCGCTCCAGCAAGAAGTCTTGCAATTGCGAGACCAGCAGCTTGACCTCCAAATCCACTCCGAGCACTTAGAGAATAGGTCATGGAGGAACAACATTCGTATTTGAGCGGTCCCAACGGGGGCGGAAGGAGAAGACCTCATGGGATACGTGCAGGACCTTTTACGCCTGGTCTTAGGCTTCTCCGTGGAGTCTGCAGTTAAGATTGACCACTGCCCCAGCTGACATCCTGATATGTTCCACAACTATAAGGTGAAGGAGGAGATCCTCATGGCGGCCCGCTCCAGTCAGCCTCTTTACTTTAGGGATCATACCCTTCAGCTGTTTCAAGACCTGGCGGCTAGCACTCTCTAGAAGCGACGAGACTTTCGCCCCATTACGAATCACCTTCGCTCACAGAATATCTCCTATGCCTGGGGTCACCCCTTTCGCCTCATCTTCCGCCTCAACGGGAAGTTGTACCAGATCCCTTCCCTGTCCTAAGCCTTCAAGGTGTTGAAGTTGTGTCCCGACGACCTGTCGTCTCATTCAGATGCTTCGGAGCGTGATACACGGAGGCCACCGGGCTGTGGGCCTCGAGGCAACCGCAATCTGGAGCGCCTCCGCCCTGACCCGGCCACCATCTGTAAGGAGCGGTCTGCTGTGCTCCGGACTTTGTCAGGTGGAGGGGGGATCTTTGGACACTAATGATTGGTGTTACTGCGCCTTTGAGGGCATAGCGTTCTTGTGGCTCTGGCGGGAGCGAAGGGATTGCCTCGCTTCCTTTTGGAGATGTCCCTGATTCCCTTGGCTGTCCCCTTCGATAACTGCCCAATTTCCGAGGTGGACTGTGTGCTCTGTCCGGCTCTCGAGATGAACTTGGTATATTTCTATTGGTTGTTCTTCATTTGTTATGGAGTTTTTTGTTGTTGTTATTTCTGGGTTGGGGGGGTCCTCTCTCCTCTGAGCTTGCTATCTAGGGTTCCTTGGTCAGGGCGCCTGTGCGCTTGCATGCACCCCCTTAGGGGTCCAGCTCACCGCAACAAGGTAAAATGCATCAGTTATGGCTCTGGGTGTCTCTTCTTCACTTGATGGCTGTCCAACTGGTTAGCTTCAATGTTAGAGGTCTTAACAACACTACAAAGAGGAAGGCTGTGCTCTCATTGCTTGAGCATACGAAAGGGGAGGTGTGCCTCCTCCAAGAAACTCACCTCCTTCATGGTAACACACACCGCATGCAGCACAGAGAGTTCCCTTTGCAGTTTTGGTCCTGAGGGAAGAATAAGAAGGGTGGGGTGGCCATCTTGATCTCCAAGCACTTTCGTGGTTCAGTCATAGGCACAGTGGCGGAGATTAAAGGACATCTACTAGCGTTGCGACTGCGCATAGGCTCCTCCAATATAACTATAGCTTCATTTTACGGCCCCAATGAGCACCAAGAGAAATTTTTGCTTAATGCGCTAGCTATAGTTCTTTGCACGCTAGACTCCCTAGTGGTGGTGGAGGGAGATCTGAATCTGGTTATGGATGCAGGGATGGATCGCTCTTGTCCAAGATGAAGCGGTGCGGGTGCCATATCGAGGTACGGGAAGGGGTGGCTTGATGACGGCGGCATCAGAGATGCCTGGCGCTGCTTACACCCCAATGAACGGGATTATTCCTTTTATTCAGCTGCCCATAAGTTGTATGCCCGCCTGGATCACTTTCTTGTTACCTAAGCAGCGTGGGCTTGTACTCCGGCCTCCACCATAGAGGCCCGCTCCCTCTCGGACCATGCGCCTATCCTTGCGGCTCGCCCTTGGGCTACCGTCCCCACCACATTGGCGTCTCCAGGACTTCCTTCTGCGGTCCCCGCAAGTGGTGGAGGACCTCCGTCATACACTAACTGATTATCTAGCAACCAAAGATAACGGCTCCACTGCTTTGGCCTCCATTTGGGAGGCACTCAAATTAGTCGCGAGGGGGGCTCTTATCGCTAAGGCGGCCCGTGACAACAAAGAAAAGCGGGCTAAGAGACAGGACCTTGAAGACCGGGGTTAAAGAACTAGAGGCCATACACAAACGTACAGGTGCCCCTCGTATCTGGCGTCAGCTAGAAAAAGAGCGGCTTCAGTTGAACCGGCTGGACCTTGACAGGGCCGAATACGCGGTGTTGCGGCTGAAACATAAATGCTACGTTGGCTCTAATAAGGGTGGTCGCATGCAGGCACATTGCCTCCGCAGCCAGCAGCAGTCTCAGGCAATGAGAGCGGTGCGAGTGGCCCAGGGAGCGGAGGTGACAGATGATTCAGACATTGTGGTGGCGGCGGCCTTTCGGGCCTTTTATACGAGTCTCTTTGGGGCGCAGTGGTTACTCCTCTCCCAACCCCCGAAACGGATGGGTTGGAGGCTCCTATTCGGATTGAAGAGGTGGTCTCGGCCTTCGCCTGTCTGAAACCCTTGAAGGCACCGGGCCCAGATGGTTTCAGCACCCTCTTTGACAAGACTTAATGTGAGGAACTAGCCCCACTACTCACCCGCTTATTCAATTCATTTGCTGACAGAGGCACACTCAGGTCCTCTATGCTCCAGGCGATGATCTCTGTCATCCCCAAACCAGGGAAGGACCCATTGTCCTGTGGCTCCTATTGGCCGATCTCCCTGCTGAACATAAATGCGAAGTTATTCTCGAGCATCTTGGCCCATAGAGTTAACCCGTCACATGCCTGGCTTGATTGACCCGGACCAGTCGGGCTTTATACCGAATCGGCAGTGTGGGGTCAACACCAAACGGTTATGCCACCTGATTGATAAAGTGCACAGGTCAAAGGAAGAAGCTCTGCTGCTGGCGCTAGATGCTGAGAAGGCCTTTGACCGGGTGCACTGGCCGTATTTGTTTGCTATACTGGAGCGCTTCGGTGTGGGGCCTAAGTTCCGCAGGTGGGTGGCTAGTATTTATAGTGCCCCTACTGTGGCGGTCAGGGTCAATGGCGTGCTTTCAAGAGACTTCGCAGTGGAGAGAGGCACCAGACAGGGATGTCCTCTCTCCCCACTGCTCTTCACCTTATATATGGAGCCCTTTGCCCAACAGCTTCGGGATAATCCACGGGCGCAGGGTGTCCCCTTTGGGGCTGACCACCGCTTAGTCAGCCTTTACGCGTATAATGTCATATTCTCTATGGCTCACACCCTGACTTCTATGCCGGCCATAGTAACAGCACTGCAGGCTTTCAGTCTGGTCTCTGGCTTTAAAATGAACTTGCAGAAATCACAAGTTCTGAATCTTACTGCGAAACACACTACTGTGGACGCATTGCGAGCACAATTCGACTTCGACCGGGTGTCGGGGGGCATTATATACTTAGGGTTGGTTCTCTATGATAGTCTGGACAAGACTATGCTACTTTACTCTCACACATCCGGAAAGACCTCCCTTTATCGCCACAGCCGAAGATGCTCTTGCACATCCAATTGGAAGGGGAACATTTCATTTGGGGTCCGATCTCGTCCAGACGGGAGAAAACGCTGCTACGAAGACCTAAGAAAGAGGGAGGTCTGGCCGTGCCCAACTTCACCCGCTATTTTCAGGCCTTGCTGTTGCAATAGCTTGTGGAATGGAACAGTCCCATGACGGAAAAGCACTGAGTGTTTATGGATCAGATGGTGGCCAGGCGGCATACCTGGAGGGAGGTCTGGCTGCCTCGATCAGCGTGCTCCTGGTGACTCTATTCCTCGCCAGTCACCCGCCCCACTATGATTGTTTGGGATAGAATGTCTAAATGGGCTAACCTCACCACGTTTCCCTCCCCCATGTCCCCAATTTTTCAAACCCTGACTCCCCTTCCGGGATAGACAGGGGGGTGGGCACACAGTGGGTGGAGGGCGGGTGTAAGCGCAGAGGGCATCTCTTTGACCACCAGGGTCGCATTCCCTTTAAAGAGCTCCGAGAGGGTTAAGGCCTTGCGGATTCGGACCTCTTTCAATACACACAACTGTTGCACTGGACATCCGGCCCCCTGGTCCACCCCCTGGTCAGCAGACCGTTCCTTCTGTTGGAGAGGTGGCTCGTGCTGAAGAAGGATGATCGCAAACTCATCTCTGAACTCTATACCTTCCTGACGAAAGGTGCACAGGGGGCTCTCTCGGCAGGACAGAAGCGGTGGGAGGCTGAACTAGGATGCACCCTTTCAGATAAGGAATGGGAGGACATCTTTCACAGGTCACACCACTTCGCCAACTCTATGGGCCACACAGAGACCGCATCTAGATATCCTACTGGTATTACACCCCGGCCTATTTAACTAAGTGAAACTCGCAGTGTGACGGCCTTTGCTGGCATGGCTGTGAGAGCCCTGGCACCCTCTTGCACCTGCTGTGGAATTGCCCAAAGCTTACGAGGTGCTGGGAGAAAATCCTCGATGAAATTGACAGAGCCTTTGACACTGCCATTCCGAGATTCCCCGCCTACACTATCTTAGGGCTGACCAATGCTCTGACCTTCACCCTGCGCTCGATCAGGGGGAGGCAGATTGCCCTGGCCTTGAACGCCGCGCACTGGGTCCTTCTAGTGGGCTGGAAGACAGACAGGGTCTGTAGGAGAGTAGGGTCTGCTTCCTATGGTCACCCCCACTTTTTGCTTTTGCTTCACTGGTTTTCGGCTTAGATGTGGCTGTGGGCCTGCTAATCAGACCCACAGCCCAGCTGTTCTCTCTCTAAATTAATACTATGTACTTTAGGTGCATAATCCAATTGGTAAGGATCACCTTATAGGGCCCTGTACAGTGTACCTTAGGTACCCAGGGCATGGGTGTACCCTAGGCCTACCAGGGGCTGCAGCATGTATTATGCCACCCCTGGCTGGCCTCCCATCATGACACAACTGGCTGATCACTCAGCTGGGGCAAGGTCGTGTAATCACCCCTTGCTTAGGTATAGTATTCCTATACCTACCTTATATATAGACACATGGGTAACCTTTCAGTCACTCCTATGGCAGGCCTTACCAATCCTGAAGGCAGAGTGCTTGGTAACATGTGAGATGGTGCTCTAGCATGAGCTGAGCCTGTCTGCAGCTTTCGGAACCATGTCCTTATAGCTGTTCTATGATATCGCCTACCATATACTCTTAAAGTGCCTTATAATCCTCGCGGTTATGGTAACTATGGTTTGGCTTTATCAAAACATGTCGTGTAAGGTGTCTAACACTTTGGAATACTACCCCCACACCATTTCTGGCGATGAGGATATTATTCCTCCCTTCTAGAGGGAGAAGACATGTTGAAGACCTACTACCCGGTTAAAGTTAACCAGAGCCCCAGCATCACAAAATGGATGCTGCTGCCACAGACACAAGTCTGACCTCCTGCTGCTGGGAGTCCTTCCAGCGAAGGAGGCTTGGACAATAGGTTTCCTGCCTTGGGAGGTGCTAGCACCACCCTAGACAGGGCTTAGTGTATTGGGGGATGGAGGGATGAAAGAAACGAGACACTGCCTGGGGCACACAAGGTGTCCCATGCATAGTTCGGTTCAAACCGGTGCTGGGGCACTCCAGCCCCAGTCCTGGCGCAAAACTGGACAAAGGGAAGGGGGTGTAACCACCCCCCTCCCTGGTCCCACCCATAGGAGGGACCTAGCAGGTAACCCAGCCCCCCAGATTAGTATAAGAGTGGGAGCTGAGTCCCTAGGACTTTGGATTATCCTGAATTGAAACTAGACACGAAACTCTGGACCTTCGACATTCGACAAGAAGACTGAAGAATCTCCCTTGTGGCCAAGGAGTTGCCACCCTGTGCAAACAGGCACCAACAAGCGACCTGCCGTTTGCTTTGCCCAAGTTCTACGAGGAACCGACTGCAGAGCTCGACCAGCGCCTTGAGCTCCAGACTTCTCTGACCCTGATCCACATCCACAGCCAAGCTGAGATCCGTGGAGGCGACGAGAGACGTGGGACCGGCTACCTGGGAAAATTGGCGAGTAGCTTCCAGTGCAGCTTCTGAGGCATCCTCGAAGTTGTGCTCTGGGGATTGAGAAGCCCCAACCCCCGAGCACCCTCTGCACCGAAGATCAGCCCTCCACACTCCACGAGTTCTGCGTGGGGCCCTTCTGCATTTTCCTGCTCGACGCGTCTGTCCGGTTGCTTGCCCGTTGGCTAGTAGCCTCAGTGACAAAGAACCCTTGACTTTCCACCGCTGGTTTGGCTCCTCCAGACTGGCCCTTGCTTCCCTGTGAAAGAGAAGCAACTCAGACCTTCCTGGTCTGCACCTGATGCGAATTTCCTATTCCGCGTGGGTTGCCTTTGCCAAGGCTTGTTGACTCCAATCGGGACGTCGACTCTGCCATCAGCAAGATCCTTCGTGGGACAGCTCGTACCCTGGTTCTGGTTGTCCTTGACGCCTCCTGGTCCACGCAGCTGCCGAGACAAGCTTCAAGCCATCACCTGTGTTCTGCACGACATCGCCTGGTTCCTTCCTGGTTCCACACGGTCACTGGCTAGTGACCCAGACTTTGTCCCCTCTGCTTGCAGGTGTTCTTCCTTCAAGATCCACCCTTGGATCCACCGGACATCTTCCTCCTGGCCGCCTGCCAGCATCTGTTCTTCAGGCATCCATAGGATCCAGCGACGACACCCGACACATCTTCACACCTATGCACCCGTCTCCTGTGGGTGAGGTAACGCGAGTACTCCGGTGCTCCAGTGGATATTGACTATCCAAGTGTCTAAGTCTCTAGTTGCTTCCTCCTAGTTACTTCGGAAGTGTCCTTATTCTTCCTATTTCTAATTACTACATTCCCATTGACTTTAATATAACCCGCGTGTGTGTTTCCACACTGCACACGCTTCCCGTGGGCCTCCCACTTCCTAACTATTGGTAGGGTAGTGTAGCCCCAGCGATTCCCTAGGCCTACTCCCTGTTCGTGACGTGGTACTTATACCACTTTCTTAGTATATGGTTTGCGTGGCCCCTGGGCCTAACTGTATTTTTCCTTTGTAACTTAACGTATGCTACTTAAGAAATTGTTGTGCTTAGAACTCTGAACTCATAAAGAGTGCTGAGGGTATATGTTAGAATAAATACATTCTAATTTTATATATATCTGGTCCGGTGTCCTTTCATTTGGTATTCAAGGGATTATAATGGTATAACAGCTGGCTTCACATGCCATACAGAGTTTAGCCTAAGACTGCTCTTGTCCATGCTACCACTAGGATAGCTGGTCTATAAGGTTGACTTTACAACCAATCACCATAAGGGTTGTTTGGACTGATACAAGGTGTACACTAGAACTAGTGACATCATATATCAGGCCAACTTCTCACAGGGTCCCAGACCACTATCAATGACTGCATCAGTTGTGGTCCCTTCTGGATGTGGAGCGCTTGTCTATGGCTACACTCTGAGACAAATCCGAATTTGCCAAGACATGGGCCCCCTTCATCTCCATTCTATCCCTAGAGTTCCGAGAACTCTCATGCCCTGCCTATTTAAGGCTACTAAAACTGATTCCTGAGAGTGGGGAGGGAGGCTAGCAGACGGGGCCACGAAAGACCTCACTTGTTACCCAGGGACCTGGCCACTTACACTTAGGAACACTTCTGGCTCACCGGGGGAGAGGAGGGGCGGGGGTGAGTGTAGGGCATTATTGGTTGGGTTTTGGGAATGTTCCTTTTTCTTTACTTTTTGGTTCTCTAAAAAGCAGACGTACTCGCCCCAAGAGGGCCTTAGGGTGTCATGGTTACATAAGCATGTATCAGTGCATGTTGGATAAGACTCATCAGTTCTCCCTTCTTATAGTGCTGAGTATGCCCAATGCTACACGTTTTCGAACGTGGCCGGCCTGATTCGGGTTGTAGGCGGCATGCTGTGTTAATCACTTGCCTGGTTCACGTCTGATTTATATGCCCTGTTTCTTTTCCCATCACTATGACGGAGCCGGCCCACTGGGTTGTAGGCAATGACGCTCTGTATTTTCATGATGTGAGTTCTGCCAATAAAAATCGATTTAATTCTAAAACGGCCGCCATCTCTTAGTCGCTTTGATGCTCTTCTTGGGAGGTCCAAACCAGGAAGCACCCTGGCTCCCCATAGCCAATCACAATGCTGCAATGCAGCATTGTGATTGGTCTGAGTGCCGTAGTTCAGCTCTCAGACGGGGAGCCTCTGCATGTTCCTCAGCAGGCTGTGCATTACAGCCTGGTGGGGATGATGCTAAGTACACATGACTGGCTGGTTCGAGATGGCCGGCCAAACAGTCATCATGTACACTTAGAGTGTGCAAACCACTCCTACCCCTGTGACTCCAGCACAGCCCGTCCCGCTTTAACCCAGCCTCGTAGCAGAGAAAAAAAAATGATAATAACGAAGTTATTAACATTTTATTTTAATTTGTTTCTTCTCTGCGAGCAGTGTGGCAACGCTCCTCTTCTTTAGAGGAGGAGCAGTCCCTGCGCAGTGACCCCTTTGGCACCCTCCACCAGGCAGACATTTACATCGATGCGGGGTCAGAACGGCCTTTGCTCTCCAGGATATACCTTGCCCGCCATCAGCACTAACAGAGGGCTGTGTTGGTATAGGGTGGAGAAGACTCAAGCATGAGCCCTCCATCTTAGCCCTGGGAACACATAGGTCTGCCCTCTAGTCCGCTTTACAATCATAAGGCGTAATGGGTGTACCTGGACCGGAAAGCAGAAATGGGGAGCCACCCAGTGAAGCAGAATATTAGTGCATCATGGTGACATAAGAGCGCCCAATAGGCACAACTTTCAGTACACAAACCGTAGACTATGCCACAATATGGCAGTAAGGGCAGTTAGAAGACAGTAAATGCCCATGGCACAGAAACGGTGTGAAAAATATATTATGGGCTACTTCTTCAAAACAACTAGCATAGACACAGACACTCAACACCCACAACCAGTCATAGCAGGCAAGGGGTCCCCCTTGGACGAAAGAGGGCCTCAAAGTGTGCCTTGCTTAAATGCAACAAGATCTGGATCAAAAAACCTGCAAGGTTTGCACACTGAAATCAGAAAAGATGTTGGGGAGATAAAAAATTACGTGCAGAAGCTAAGCCAGCGAATTGAAAGAGCAGAGGAATTTATAGTGTCGGCGACAGCAGTGGACCAAGTGGTCACTAGCACCACATACTTTCTGGAATCACAAGTATCCTGGTTGGTAAATAAATTACAAGGCCTAGAAAACAGAATCACACGTATCCTGGCTGGTTTTGAGTGGTCTTTCAGGCAAATGCATACCTACTCATTGACATAGAAAGAGCACACTGGCTGGGATGTAAAACACCAGTGACGAAGGAGAAGCTACGGGACATTGTGGTCAAACTTACAAGCTTCCCCATAAAAGAACGCATAATGGCGATGGAGCGCAAATCAAGTTAGACTCCTTATGGAGATAGTGACGAATCGCTATTTCAGGATCTCTCTGTGACCACGCTCCAAAAACGCAGAGCCTTCAAACTGGTGACCGCGGAACTGAGCAAGAAGAAATCAGGTACCTATGGTTTGTTCCGGAGGGTCTGTAGTTCAACAGCAGACACTACATTGACATTTCAAGTGAGAACTAAAGGGATCCATCCCACGATGAAAGGCTGACATACCAAAAAAACAGAAAGAGGACTTAAATAGAGAAGCCATGAAAAGAGGTCAAAGGAGAGCTCAGCTCCCCGCCCCCCATAAAGAAGGAAAGAAGCAATCAAAAAGAGGCAATGTGGCGCATAGAGGGGGGCAACATGGAGGGTACAGGGGGCATTGAGGAGTCCAATGAGGTACAATTAACCAGGGTTCTTACACACAGCATATAGTAAGGGAGCTTGACAAGGTATCACAGGAAGGTGAGTAGGGGGTAGAGGGACCATAGCACAGTACCACTACCACTGATGGCCAGACACACAAACAAATTCAATGCAGGGGGCCTCAGGTCTCCACATGGAGGCAAATGAAAGCAGGGCTCTGATCCTATTCACTTAGGATTAAGGTTCTCCCCTACCCATAAAGGAGATATGTTTGTAAGGTTAACTAATTCAGTTATAGTTCAGGGGACTAAACAACACACAATGCATGGGTGACATGACAGAAGGGGCTCCTGCCCCCTGGCTACTGCAACACAACAACCATCATTGAATACATCACTTTGAATATTCAGAGTCTCGACTCGCCTCGGAAACGCTGCTTAATTTGGCGCTACCTAAATCAGCAACAAGAAGAAAAAATCTTCCTACAGGAGACACATCTCTTGAAGCAAAGTCAATTCAGGATGAAAGACAGGAGTTATCCAACACAGTACTGGGCCTCAGGGGAAGCGAAAACAGCAGGGATAGCGAGCCTCATAAAGAGAAACCTTCCTATACAATCACCAAAATATACAGAGAGAGAGTTCAGAAGCCTGGCATTGCAAGCCTTGATAGCGGACTCCCCCTATACACTCATTAATATATATGCCCCCAATACTTATCAAGAAGCGTTCCTTGGAACGAGTATTATCAATGCTAGTGGGACCAACAGAGGGGAGCATTATCGTGGTAGGGGACTTACATTTAATTTGGCATCCAGAAAGGGATAGGACAACACACAGGTCACAAGAGTGGCTTCTCAGAAGCTGAAATCTTTTCTTGCAGAGCTGGGGCTGATAGATTGTTGGAGACATTTCCACTCCTACACTGATAAATACACCTTTTATTCTCAGGTTTAAAAGTCATATACTAGATTAGATATGTTTTTTCTCTCCAAGGACCATATTTGTTGGGTTATTGATATTAATTTTTAAGGGGGCACTGTATCAGATCACCGCCAAGTGGACATGTGGTTGGAAGATGCTCCGATGGAAGCTAGACAGAACTTGGAGGCTTCCACCTGACATTGAGAGGGATGTGGTTCACAGAAGACACTTGGCACAAAGGAGCGTATTTAACAACAATGACCCAGGCAACACTTCCAAAGCAAGACACTGGGATGCGTTCAAGGCGACTTTCAGGGGAGCGGTCATATCATTAATGGTTGACAAGAAAAGGCAGTCAAAACAGAGTGAACATCGGTTTCTAGTGGAGCTGGAAAAAGTGGATGGCCTGCATACATGTTGTCCCACTAAGCAGACAGAAAGGGAACAAAAAAAAAATGCGAGGGCAACTTAGGGCCCTGATGTAAGAAAACAGGGTTTTTGCAGATGCCCCCCCACACTTTTTGCCCTTATTTGGAATATTCTGAATGACTACAATTCTGCTCCCAGGAGCCTTACATCAGAGTGGCCACCTTGAGTCAGTCTCTCTGGCACCCCTTCCCATCCCAACATGGAGTGTCTGGTGTGTATTTCAAACTATGCATATTTATGGTATTGTTTATGACCTAGCTAGGTATATTAGATCACGAGCAATGAACAATGATACAGTGTTCATAGTTAATACTTTGTGCATGTGCACTGTGTTATAACGCAGCTAGGTATATTAGATCACGAGCAATGAACAATGATACAGTGTTCATAGTTAATACTTTGTGCATGTGCACTGTGTTATAATGAATGGAGAAAATGGAGAAGGCCTACCTATGTCATAGCAAGAATGAGTAGAACAACATCTACAGATGTATGTGTTGAATGAAAAATACAGACCTAAGCTGTCTACAATAGCAGAACAAAGAGCACAAATTGAGTCAGGGCCTGGGGGAGAGAAGCAGACACAGGTTTTAGTAGAATAGAGAAATATAATTAAGTAAACACAGTACAACGAATAGTTACAATGTAAACCACAGTCATGCAGTGCAACAGCACATCTCTCTCTGAGAAAATATGTAGCTAGGAGTTGATACAAAAGAACAAAATAACTAAGCGGCTAGGTTACAGAACAGTAGACGCGTAGGGAGTAGGGCATTACCAGGCTTCAAAGCAGGAGACAAGCCGAGGACACCAGTAGTGCAGCGGTGGCGTGAATATTAGCAATCCCATGTGAACTTGAATCACATGCCATAAATGTGTGGCTAGATGTTTTTGCAGAAACTATTGCTTTTTGCTGAGATGTAAAAAGATAACAATGTGCATGAGCAAACACTTGATTTGATATACTAATAATGTATGACATATTTGTGGCTGCAAAAGTATATAAGAAACTGCCTGCTACATTGTAATTTTGAAGTTCAGTTTTCAGTTCCACGGAGCTGACTGACCTTCGACTTGGATTTCATAAACTCTATACTATGCTACCAACAGAAGTTGTGTTGTCTTTTTCTTTAGTCCATCAACAACTCAAAATCTCTTGCCTCCCAATGTTTGCTAACATTGAGAAGAAATACTAAGAACATTTAAAGCAGCACAGCAGGAAAGTCATGGCTTGCCCACTTCCCCATCCAAGATGAGGCAGAGTCTTTTCTAATCAGGAAAGGGATTTAACAGACCTTCTGAGTGTTAATTATTTGTCATCATCTTGTATCTTCGCTGCCACCATCACACGATAACACACCCAACATCATATGGCAGCACAGCCTGCATCATATATCCTGTCACCCAACATCATTCAACATACCCACCATCATATTACAACACACTCATCATATGTCCCCATAACCAACATCTTATGACAATGCACCCACTGTAGTGAGGATACGATATTGCCTGCAGACATTGCTATGTTGGCATGAGTGAACTATATGCTTAAACACCATCTTGCCGCTTCTGCACACAACACTTCATGCTTCTGCTCTCATAAATAAAACTGCTTGCTTTTCTTCACATGGGAACGGTCTGTTTTTCACAAGTACAAGCTTACACTGCGACCTCGGTCTGCACAGAGTGTTCAAGGTCGAATAACAATGTATGCTGTTAATTCATGTTGATCAGTCCCACTCACTTAGACATAACACGAACACAGCTGCAAATAACGGGTGCTTTTAATATTGCATTGCATGCATGTGGGGAGCAGTTGGAGAAAACCTTTCCATCTACCGAGAGCTGTGCTTGTCCTGGGATATGATTCCCTTCATCTGATCTTGGAGGTATGGGGTTCCCCTTTTAAACCTAGAGATCTTCTATTATTATATAAACTAGCTCCCAGCCTGGGGAGGGTGGTACACGGCGCTATAGTCCTGGTTCCACTATCATTATATAATATGATTTCTCCTTTTGTGTTTTATGGAATTGTAACAATGCTGATTGTATTATTTTTATGCATCTTTTTACTAGTATTGGCGAAAATACTGCATCTTAGAGCACGTAGTTAAAATAAACATTTTAAACTATATCGTGTCTCTGATTACTCATGTTGTGGACTGGTGTAAGTGTTAAACCGAAAGAGTGTTCTTGATTCCCACTATTCCTGAGAGTTCACTA
Source organism: Triturus cristatus (assembly GCF_964204655.1). Classification (NCBI taxonomy): domain Eukaryota; kingdom Metazoa; phylum Chordata; class Amphibia; order Caudata; family Salamandridae; genus Triturus; species Triturus cristatus. Next base: position 240,991,782 of record NC_140586.1, on the reverse strand, counting down.
AGTCGCTTGTTCTGGGTTGTCTAATCACTGGTAGCTTCGCTGTAGCACGGAGAACGAATGAGACAATGATGCTAGTCGGATTGGGGTTCTGGGCACCGAGGTGGATTTTTGGTACACCACAATACACTGAGGTCCTGGTTTCCAGCGCATAGTTCTGTGCATGAGCAGAATCCCTGCAACATGGCGCACCTAACGTTTGGTCTTATTTTCGAGACACTTTAGTAGTGCTTATACTTGTCCACAAGACCCTCACTCCTGTTTCCGGACAACAGTTGTGACGGCATACCTATATAGTTCTGTCATAGGATCATTCAAGCTTGAGATTGTAGAAAGGTTTATATGTTGAATTACTAACCCTTTTTGTGCTACAATTTATATACATTGTTTTCCTCCTCTATGTCCTTATGGATGCGATCGACATTGCTCTGCATAGTCGCGCAGCGTTCCGGCGTCATTTAACGTAATACGGAGTGCCTAACGCAGGTATGGTGCTTATCTTTGTAGTTAGTGCGAATGCAGAGTTTCCCTTTGAGATTTTCTACTCTTGGGTTACTTTTGGGGCAGTAGATGGGGATGACGACTTGTTCCACTCATATACTCTCACTGCAACACCTGCGAATTATAGACCATATACGACACAAGAAGTTCCGATTTCAGCATGGCAACACCGTATTTGGTTTAATGGCGCCCTCCCCCACACCGTGACTCCGGTATGGTTAGGCCCTTTGTCTATACCTGGGGCCATTTGGCCAGTTTTTGCCGGGTTTACACCGCATCCACGTTATCTACAGGCCCCAGTAGACGATTTACATTTGCTACATACCTCCTTAATTGGGGTACATCGGGCTCTAGTACAATACGTTTCTCGCAATCTCCAGGTAGGGGCACCTGGGGTTGCGCCGCAACCAGTTGGACCGGCCGGGATGTAGATTAGTCCTGTCATGGTTAATTTGGTTACGGGCAAGCGCCCCCAAAGTAAGGATGATTTGCCTTATTGGCTTGCTTAGAAAATTGAACAACTGGAGGCAGTATTTCATAATACGAAGCCTGTGGAAAAACACAGGATCCTGACAATTAGTTTGCAAAATGACTTAGTACAAGAGGTGACCGATTGGGAAAATTGGGGTAAAGTATTTGCAGCAGTATAAGCGAAGTATTTCGGCACACCATCTATGAACGTCCTGACCTCCGTGATCAAGCGTCTTCAAGATGAGCATGGTCCGGAGGCAGCCGTTGAGTTAGGAATTAGGCTAGTCGAAGTGTTTGACGTAGTTAATGCTTTGCACCTTATCCCAAATACCGAGAAACCCCGTGAGTTACCAAAAATTATTGCGGAGGCCTATAAGACCATTGGCCGCAATAGTTTAGGTGTTAAGCCTTTTGCTAAATCAGCGGCGCAACAGCAAACACAGAAGGCGCAGTCTAATAAGGACAACCGGCCAGTTTTTTCTAAAAAGAATTGGAAAAATAAAAAACAGGGAAAGCAACAACTGAAACAGGGGTCGCGTGCTGCGTCATAGATACCAGAGTCTACTGAGAGCACTTATGATTTGCGTGACCACGCGAGAATGAAGTCTCCTGATAGATTTCAGAACCTGAACAACGTTCTTCACAGGAAACATCGGGCTCACAAGCCGGTGGCGGAGAACGCGGCTGAGGTCGAGTTGCCCCGCAAGGAGGTGAGCACCCTTGTCCGACTGACGGTCAAGGAACACAGGACGATTTTCCACGTCAACGCCCTCCGTTTCAGAAAAAAAAAGTTGCTGCATTAACAGCAAGGTATGCCACAGACGGTGAGAACTCAACTTCGGAACCTAACATGGGCAGTAACGCTGCTAGACAGCACAGCAGAGGATACAATAGTGCGGCAAGCACTGCCTCCATTTCTGAAGGCGACAGCAACTGACACTTTCATCACAGTTGAAACTGCTGACATTCGTGTGGCTCCCCCTGACAGACTATATGATATAGTATTTTTAATTGAAGGTGACATAAAACGCGTATATAAAGGGATTTTTTGGGGAAAATCTGACTTCCTCTTATGACATTTTGTTAGCTGAGGCAGATTGGCACCCGCCCTTCGTTTTGGCCGCTCCAAGGGGGGAGGATGTAATCCTCCCTAGTTTTTCACACACTGTGCCCAAGGAGCAGGTGCAGAATTTTAAGGAGGAGTGGACTCTGGTGCTTGCACCAGCTTTGTATCGTACTCAGGTTGGGTGGGATAAACTTTCGCCCCCACATGAGATACCTTTGCGGTCTATGCCACAGCCACAACCCCAATATCCCCTCCGACGGGAGGCGAAAGCTCCTGTTGCTGAAATCCTTGGCCAATTGGAATATCAAGGTGTGATTGAGACATGTGTGTCACCCATGAATAACCCTCTCTTTACTGTCACTAAACCAGATGGGTCGTACCGCCTAGTTTTGGATTATCGGCATTTGAACTCTCATTGTCGGACATGTGCGGTACAGAATACCCATAGTTTTGCACTCGTGAGAAAAAGAAAAAGATTTAAAACCACACTAGACATTTCTAATGGCTTTTTTAAGTCATAATCTGTCCTCTATTAGTAGTTAGTGGACAGCCTTTACCTCTGGCGGCAAACAAAAACAGTTCAAACGATTGGCCATGGGCTACAAAAACAGCCCGGGCGTTTTTGCCGCAAGTGTTGTCTCTTTGTTGGACAGCATAAACCCTGATGCGTACTCGTACGTTGATGATATTTATCTCATTGACGACGAATTATGGCTGCATCTCTGTCGCGTGGACCGCATCATTGTTTTGTTTGCGGACTACGGTTACAAATTTAACTTTGCAAAATCACACATTGCAGAGTACACAGTGTTGTTTCTGGGCTATGAGCTCAACAATGAAGTTCGAAGACTAGCACCTCACTTTCTGGAGAAATGCGCTACTCTGTGTTCTCCTACGGCTCGTAAAAAAATTACAATCTTTGCTGGGCTTTTAAAATTTCTTTCAAACTTACATTCCTGATTATGCCCAGCGTATCAAGCCGCTTTATGCCTTAATACAACCTACTTTTACCAAAGCCTGCTGGCTTCCGGAACATTCTGCTATTCTGCAATCTTTGCAGACTGATCTTCTTGAATCTGAATTCTTATTGACACGTGACAACCACACAAACCTGGTAATAGGAATTGTGGCAGGCGCGGTGGGTTTCACTTACTTGACGTTAAATGAAGGGGACATAGTACCCATTGCTTACAAGTCACACTTGTACACATCGGCTGAAATGTTCTTTTTGACTGTTGAAAAAGTTTTGACAGCTGTGCAGATGGCGATTCTAAAAGAACGGGTACTATCACAGGGAAAACGCATGCTGGTTGTTACACTGTATCCTGCCCTTGAGGCAGTGACGAAAGCCAGTGTACCAAATTCTAAAGCTGTACATCCCCATTGGATTCAATGGGCTACTTTGCTGACATCTCCTGATGTCACATTTATCTTTGACTCCTCAGTGCAAACACAGGAGTTTTTGCAGTATGAATTTGTTCATCCTGCTCCTCTGTCCATGCGACCGCTTGAGGATTACCATTGTATCATTTACACAGACGGTTCGGCGCAACCGGCAACGGAATCTAAACATTCTTATTCAGCAGCCTGCGCAATAGAGGCTGGTTCCATGGTGAATGGAGAATTCAAGTCCAATGTCGTGCACACGCAGGCATTAGGGGACTGGATCGCCCAGTTGGCAGAGCTACGTGCTCTGGGGCTTGCACTGGAGTTTGCTGATCCATATGTGACTACTTTGATCGTAAGTGACTCTTACTACTGTGTTCGGTCTTTCAACGACAATTTATTCTTTTGGAGTCAGAATGACTACCGTGATTCCAAAGGTAGCCCAATTAAGCATAAAATGTGATGGGTTTGAGTCGCAGAACTTAAAGAACGTCTGCCTCTCACACATGTAATTCACACTCTTGGTCATCAGCGCGTAGGAGTACATGCGGTTGGCAATAGTTTAGCTGATGAAGCAGCGAAAACAGCAGTAGCCACATACTTAGTAGCAGCAGTTACAAGGTCTAAAAGTAAGATTGATGATGACATCTTGGCAGCCATCGCTGCTAAGGAGAAGGGTGGTAATTACCCTAAAGTTTTGCCTTCTAAATATTCTTATCAGTTAAGTTCCGATAAAGTTCCCTATGTGAGAATTAATGACGTTGGTGACAGGTTGATTCCCAATGCGGACCGCAGACTTTCCTTGATAACAGCCGCAGACGAAGGCATGGCCTAGGCACATGCAGGCGTTTCTGCGACTGTTTCTATCTTACAGCAACGTTACTGGCGGTGTGGGTTGTATAAACAAACTTGTGATTATGTCCTTTCTTGTGACATTTGTCAGCAGATTAAACCTTCTACTGCTGCACGGTCACCCCAAACATAGCTGTACATATCTAATAAACCATTAGGTTGTGTTTACTTAGATCACTGCGGTCCTTTTTCATCTGATACTGCGTATAAGTTTATCTTAGTTGCAGTGGATTCGTGCACACGCTTTCTATGGGTTTGGCCACAACGCGGTGCTGACGCACGAACTGTCATCAGAGATTTGCGTGTCTTTGTGGGAATTTTTGCATGTGGCACCTTCCATTCTGACCAGGGTCCAGCGTTCGCCTCTAAGGCGTACAAGGAAGCCATGAGATCTTTGGGGGTGCAAGTCAAATTTTCATCTCCATACCGGCCCGAGGGCAATTCAGTTGTGGAGCGAATGAACCGTGATTTAAAGCAATCCTTGACAGCTAGAGTTTTAGGTCCTGGCAGCAACTGGCTCGTCCATTTATATAGCGTACAACGTGCACTTAATAATCTGCCGAGAAGATCTCTGGGTGGGCGAACCCAATGCGAAATGCTCTTTGGCATCAAAACGTTTGTCCCGGACCTTGATGGTCTAGACATGGCGGCGACAACCGCACCCTTTGACGTAGATAATCATTCTGCTGTATTACAGAACCTGCAAGAGACTTGTGATAGTCTTGCAAAGGAACATTTGTCCTCCACAACTGATGCTGCACTACAGATTCCGGTAGTGGGCTGGCTACCTCAGGTCGGTGACCTGGTCCGTGAGAAGGTGGAGAACAAGAAGGAGTTTGGCCCCTCTTACCGTGCACCGGTTCCAGTGCTTGGCGTGCAGGGTACTTGAACAGTCATTTTACAACCAATTTCCGGTCGCAAGGATAACAGGTACATCTCCATTGACAATGTCAAACTACAACGAATGGCCGATTCTTCATAGTATGACTCCAGCAGTTTCCTGCCCAGCAATGATAAGGAATTCTATTGTCATGGCCTCGTCAAACACCATCAGGCCTGAGGTGGCAAAGGAGATGCACACTGTTACTAATCCATTACTGAACCCTCCGGCTTGCAGTCCTAATGAAGATACTGAGTATGCGTACCCCTCAGACATGTCATTACCTGGTGTCCAAACAAATGCGAACAACCAGTCTTGGTTTTCATTTGACACTAACTCCACGACATCAAGTATCCCATCGAAATTGTCTATTTTTGTTACATGGTTTAAAAAACATTTTTTGAGTCCACCTTGGACTTACATCTGGTAGGTCCTCATCGCCATATTTCTATTCATGTTGATTGAATTTGTCCTAGTTTTTTTCCGACTAATTAATGGACATTACCTTACTGAATGCTCTGCTGTGAAGGTAATTGATGGAACTTTGGAACCACACTCTTCTTCACACATCATGAAGCGAGACCAGACTTTTGTCATCATCACTGCCTGGCCAGTGTTGGATGGAATTGTATGTGATGCTGTTAAGTTTCAAATTCATGGTCCCACCGAGGTGGTTCATGTCCCAATTGCACTCCGTGTTTGAATGGGGGATGTTGTGAAACAAAACATACGCTCTGATGATTGGGACGTCCAAGCCGTCGAATCTCTATTTTCTGATTTGAAATATTATGCTGCATTTGATGCTGAAGACTTGTATTTATATTCTGCCAATTATGCAGATTTGTTTTGTTATCAACACTATGGCTATCATTTCCTGCATACAACTAATACATTTAGAAATGTGGTTAATTATACACAATGAGAACATTGCCCAGCTCCCATTGAAGGCAGCTCAAATACCATTTTGAACAAACTTACATACTTCACTGATTTTAAACGATTCAATCCTGACCCTTTTTATTTTAAATTGACTTCTAAGTCCAATTCTAAAGTTAGACTCACCCACACTAAGTTGCTGTATTCAAAATCCTTTATTGACCAGTTAGCTATAGGTGGCTATGAGCTATGGAAGGATAGTGTCGATCTTAAATTTGTTTGGAGTTCTAGACCCTGACAGGAACAAGGCACGGAAGCTTTACATCGTGCGTGCCTTACCCCAAGCCACACGTTGTTTCTGATTAACTATTTATCAAACAACCTGTTTTGGATTGGCTACTTCGAAACAGCTGAATGCCCTGAAAAAGTCCAAATCTGTATGCTTATCATACATGGAATAATCACACAGATCTGTCCCTTGATGAATTCCAGTTATTAATTGCTAATTCGTCATTTAATGTTTCTAGTCTGGACCCCATGGGTTGGTTAGTTTGGCAAACCAGTACTGATTCATGCCAACATTGTTTTCTGGGTATGGCCACCGGCTACACACAAGATAGACCGGATGCCATTTTTGAAAACTCCCATTCAGTTACTACCTATTCAGTAGGAAAATTATGTCAAAATTGGCTGAAACACTCCACCCTAGCGTCAGTTAAACATCATTTGTCCTTACTAACTGACTAGGTTGATTTGACTGATTTTGTTAAAGGCCCTGTAGGTGGCAGGTCCAAAAGATATACCTATGCTATTTACAATGAGATTTAGAAACTGTCACAGATCGAAGCAGCTTCACGTTTAAGGGCAATAGACCAAGCGAATTTAGAGAAAGTTCTTGCTGCCGTTGATAATAGCATTACCACTCTATCCTCTCAAATTTACACATTAGATAATATTGTTTCATCTGTTGTGGACATTGTACATGATGAAGTATCTGTTCTGTACCATGGTCAAAATCAATTGCGTTCTATCATGCAGTTTGCTTGGACTTTACAAACATTGAAGGCTGGGAAAGTCCCATGGGACTACATGAACACTTCATCTTTTTTATGCCTTTTAATTTAACAGAAAGACAACAGTTCATGTCCATGAAGGATGCAACATACTCTCTATTACATATTGAGAAATTAGAACCATTACCATTTTTGGTAGCCAAATCTAATTCTGCTGTATGGCTCATCCATGGGGTTATAACTCTCACATTTTCCTTGTTTAAATTTAGTTTGTGTATGAAACATTATGCACTAGGAAGATATAAACCCCTGGGTAGTGCTTTTCTCCATGAAGTATGGTCTTTGCCATTCACACACAGATGTCTGAGGGATGACAAAGAGGTTTACTTGACTGGGTAAGATTGTAATTCCACACCTGATCACTCGCTTGTGTGTAAGAATATACAATTGCACGGCGCCTGTAATCTACAGGCACCTAATTTGGCTTGCATTTTAAAGGGTAATCCAGTGCCAGCTATCACACCAACTTTCACATTGCTTGCTAATGGTAGTTATTTACTTTTAAATAATGAAGCTGGCTGTGGTATGCTGGCTGGGATCCCTTCCATTATGACTGTCTCACAACGTGTAGTTAGCTGTAAAAATGTGTTTTTTCTGCCCCCGCATGGGAGGCTCGACATCTCGATTTGGCCTTCCATTCCGACCTTGAAGGCAGAGTTCAATAAATTGAGTAGAATAAGAGCACTATTGTCCCAAAAAGAAGTAGCTCTTACATCTTCCCGAGAAACATTTGTCCTTCACGTGGCCAACGCCCGTACAGAGGTGCAGGCGCTTTTCAATACTGATCTCCCACTTCATTTCGGCGCCTTGATTCACACTATTTTCAATGCCTCTACTACAACAGGCTTGGCCCATTTTTTAGGTCTCGCCTGACCCAGCGCATGCGCTGGTCTGGCGAGACTTATTGAGAGGGCGCCAAAAAGTGCTACCAGGCCAGCCTGGAGCTACAGTGCATGTGTGTGGGCACACGCGCCATGCTTTAGCGCGATTACTTTCACTTTAGCGGCCGCTTTGATGTTTGATCGCGATCACTTTTAATTTCCCGGCCGCTTTCCATAGCCAATAGGTCTCGCTTTTGGGACCTTATAAGTATTTAGTTATGCAACTGTTGCATTGCTAAACACTTTAAGGTCCCAAAGGCGAGACCTATTGACTATGCCAATGCTTGTTTAAACTTGTGGGCTCCGGCCTTGTAACCTCATTCCAAACTATATTTGGTGTGATACCGGCATTTTTTCATTCTATTTTTTCCAGCATCTTCGGCGGTTTCCCACTAGTTTCGCCTTGGCTGCCGGTGTGCTGCTGCTGATTTGCTTGCTCTGGAATGGCTGCACTGTCTGTGTCACAAAACAGCCGACCACGGCGGATACAGCTTCGTAGCCGTATGCTTGAATACTATGGAACGCTACCGCTAGCCACTCTAAGCGTGGCTTATGGATTGTCTTTCCGATTAGCATATTTCACTTGCGTGCAACCTGTGTCCCATTGCCTGGATTGGTCCTATGAATGGGCACTAGATCTCTGCCTCTCCAATATGGTGTCTCCTGCCCCGGATTATGATCGGCTAATGAGTCCCTTAGTGGCACATGAGCTGGACTGTTCTGGTGTTGGGATTGCGGCTGCGCACGGAGTTTTGGCTCAGTGGGATGTCGGTGCGGCTGCACATGACTTCTTGGAACAAAGTTATCTTGAAGAACACGCAAATTGTCCTCTGATGGATTAAATTGACAGCCTTCCATCCTCAGTTGCATATTTTTAATGATTTTTTTTATCTTTAGCTGGCTGACCCGCTGTTAAGTGAACCATGATTGCTGCTACACCAAACAGGTATTCGTCATGTGCAGGTACCAAGTTGGCAACCTCGTATGCCAGGTGGCTGCTGTGAAGATTGCTGCCATACTGATAGGATAATAGCCTGTGTTCTGTACCATGTCAGCGTCCCTGTTTGCCAGATGGGCACGCCGTGAAGATAGCTACTCTGCATACTTGGCCACAGACTGGGACTCCTGAGACTCAGACTACTAGTGGGGCTGAATCTGAATGGCACCTATAGTGAATGGGGAATAGCTACTACCACTAGCGAGAGGAAACTGGGACTCAGGGCCTTGCCTAAGAAACACTAGAGCCATGACCTCAAGGGACTGTATGTATTGTTTGTGAATGTCATATTTTACTTTGCGTTCATATATAAAAACTCCTTTTTTTCCCTATAAGCAAATATTAGATTGCACAATCCTTTAAGACTGCAAGTATTTGGAGTTGTGAACCTGCATTCACCCCCATATGTCTACCTTCCCCCTCTCCCCCAGCCCCTGGTAAGCCTTGGACTGCTCAACCTCCTATAGCACAGAGACTCAAGGTCTGAAATGGTACTTGGCTCACTTGCTCAGGATCCATAGTAGGTCGGACCCCATAACATCAAGAGTAAAAGGCCTCAACCCCCATGGTTGGACACCCGATGCTTACCCCGTGGCCCTCTGAACGGGGTTCTGACACACCACATTATCAAAATGAAATGATATTAAAAAAATTCCTCTTGACAGACAATTAACAAAATACATAGTACATTACCAAATAAAAAAGCACTTTGGCTCGTTGTCTCACCGGCTACTTAGTCACACAGTCATACAATCTTTTACAAGCTGATTACCATACTCACATCACCTTCACATCTCATATCCACCTGTCACAAGTGATGACAGGTAGAAGTTAAGGATGAGGTAGTGTGGCAGGGTGGTAAAATTAGGTTTAGTTTAATACTTTAACTTTTGAATTTCATATAATTTTAGTTCCCCTTCTACAATGGTAATAAATACTATGTTAATCTAAGTGCATTTGCATATATCATTTATGCTATTGTATTGATTTGGGTGTATTTGTGGTTTAAAAAATTTAGTTAATCAAAACCAGGTAGCAAGCGGTTACACTTAAAGATTAGCAGAGTTGTTTTCTTTTTTAAAGTCATTGTAACATAGAATCTGGGATCCAGTTTACAGAGTTTTCTCATGTCAATTTGCTTAACGGCTATAATAACATGGAATTTGGCCTCTGCACTCTAACAGTAAATATGTGTAAGTGTGTTTATTAGTACAGTTGCTTATAAATGTGTTCTTCTGGGCCACATCCATTTTAACTGACATGGCATTCATACAAAATATTATATCATTAAATATATTGTCCATTTTTATTTACCAGCAGCAAGTTGTTAATCAACTCTATTTTAGTGGCAGGTTTATTCAATGATAAGTGGGGTCAACATCATTTTACTATTTTCATCATCACTCTTTTGGTTTGTTTTTCACCCTGTTGTGCAATAATTTAATTTATGACTATACTTTAGATAGATTAATGTTTTTAGTTTAGTTCAAATTGCTTATCACCCTTTCCTTTATGGCTTAGAATGTAGTTTGTCCCATAATTTTCAACTTCAGGAGCACTGCCATCCAGTTTACCCACTCAGAGCTGAAAACATCACACACACTAAACTGCATGCTATTAAACTGTAGGACAGCAGTCAATCATGCCATCAAAATTGCGGACACCATCCAACTATACAAAATCAACATACATTTTCTAACTGAAACCTGGCTAAACGACCCCACAGGGCTTCTCAATCATTCGCTGTGACCGTAAAGATTGTATCTGTGGTGGATCAGCTAGCAGACACATGATCTCTGCCTAAAACTCTTCCCCACAGCTGTAAACGCCACCTATGAATACTTAGGAGTCGATCTCTATTCCAAAGGTTCCAACCCCATCAAATTCCAAGCCCTCTATCACCCACCAGGTGAGAAGCAGCAATTCTTAGATGATTTAACAGACCTAATAACACTAAACTCAATGAAGGACTCCAAGGACATTATTTTAGGAGACCTAAACTTACACCTGAACGATGCTGACGATACAACAGTACAAGTCCTATCCACCCTTCTTGAATTGAAAGGTCTCACTCTACATTGCAAAATGCAAACTCACAAAAAATGCTCTGCCCACGAAGCAATCCTTACCAACCATAATTCCATCTCCCTTCATTCCTATCTACTCCTTGACTGGACTGACTGCCACCTTATTCTATTCGATCTTGTTAAAGTCAAAACATTTCATAAAATGTGCCTTGGTCAACAATAAAGAAAATGGCCTGACATTAGAAAATGCTTTCAACTTTATCACAGCTGTAGAAGAGAAAACGGTAAACATAGAAAATGATTCTTTGGAATTTCATAAATAAATCATGTAGCTTTAACCATAGTAGACGAAGCTTTCTTGAACGTGTAAAAATAAATGTGCAGCTTAAATAGTAGGCTGTCATACCTAAGGAACTTCTATGACTTGGCCTCAAAAATAATTTGTCAATTTCTGCTTGACATTAAAATAAAATCCCTCTTAGAAACTGCTGATCCAATCCTCTAACTGTAAAATCGTTCGGCACTTTAAAATATGCTGCTCTAAGAGAAATGTATTTCTTTGACTCATCACAATATATGATTTCCTAATTTCACTCAACAATGTATTCTGCTATATTTTATAATGAGTAGAGTATTAGCAATGTTGAACTTTATGAAGATATTGTTTTTCATGATCTCATCAAGGCTTACTGAAAGAAATGTTTCATTGCTTTAGATGAGCCCTTTGTCCACACAATGGGATACTGACAACAGCAAACAGAATAGGCCTGCAAAGGTTCTCATGACAACCTTCCTTCATGTATCTAGTGCAAATCATATTAGAAATGTTTAGATAACTGCTCATTGACATGAATGTTTACAGTGGGGAATGGGGGGAGAGACGACAGAACATCGGAAGACCCATTTCCATTGGATGAACCGTGCTGCATGTTGCAAATATTTTATGTTTTCATATTTAGGTGTTCTTAGTTAGAGAGGATTGATGCATTCTTCCTTTTCCATGCCACCTTACCCTTGATGCTTTGTGCATTATTTTTCGCTTATCTTTGCCCAGATTGCTGTGTGCTACTACTAACAGTGATTTCCTATTATCCTGATCTTTTTGTGGGGAGCCTTTCTCCTACAGTTGATCATAGCTGCTGCTGTGATTAATTCTCTCTGACTTAATTAACAGTTGTTACTACAACTTGTTAGGGAACTTGGCTGAGTTTCCTGAACTACTCCTTATGTGGAGTTTGTTTTTTACCTAACTAAATGCTCCAGAATCTTGCTCTTTTCCAAGAGAACTCTTTATGAGTTTTTATTTAGATTAGAACTCTTAGACTAAGATATTGATTATTTCCTACATAGAATATGCTGTCTATTTTATGCTGATTCTAATGAAAGCTTTTCTCGAGATTTCTTTAAACTGATTAATGTGAATAAAACCGAAAAAAAACAAAAATCTTTTATTGAGAAATAAAGCTTTAAAACCATTCCAAACCTCTCATCAGAGACTGAACATTAAGTTTCTGAAAGTTGATAATTATATTTGAAATTAAATTTGTTACAGCTCCATTCTTCAATGGCATCTAAGATCCGTTGGCTTGGAGACGGACGAGCACCAAAGATAGGAGGCTTATGCTGTAAGTGCTTTGGGTTTGCACTGGTCATCAAATTGCCATCCCACATTTTGGGTGCTAGCAATCTCAATGTCAAACAACCTAAGCTCACCGCCCAGTGCTTAATTTGAGCTGGTGGTTTCCGGTGCTCGTCACCGGCACTTAATTGTCAGCACTGGCTTTAGTAACAGTCCGCCACATGGCGGCGCTGTCTTAGATGAGCACAACAATACGACCATATCACGCTATTATTATAGCTTTGTGTGGCCTGAAATAGTCTGAATTGTCACACTTGTAGGAGTGCGATGGGTAGGTACTATGTTGGTACTGTTATTGGCAGTGCTGGCAGGGGCAATGCGTGGTGCAGGCTGCAGTGGCCTTCTGAGAAGGGCCCTAGCACTTACTTTTTTACAAATTAAGTACTGCACCCACCCAAACCTATTGTCCTAAGCACTGGACAAGAAACATACACCAAATAGCTCAATCAGAGCTAGAATCTCTAATCAGTTCCAGAATTCTCCCACCTTCCAAACTTACCATCACCGACGACCTCACCATGGAGATTAAATGAACAAACCTGGAGAAAACGACCTTTGCTGACCCATTTCTCCCTTATCAGAGCTGAACGCCTAAAAGACAAAATGCATATCTACAGATAAAAATCATCTCTCTTCCGAGCACAACGTGACCACTCCAGAAAGAGACTCAAAGACCTTTTCAAAGTTATTAAATGTCATACCTCCTCTATCTCACAACATTCAACTTGATGTCTCTACCAAACGCTGTGCAGTTTTTCCAAATTTTCTTAGAACAAATAACAAAACATTGAACTCTCTCTAGACCCCATCACCTCATCTCCTGGCACCAATGATGGTCCTTCTACCAAAGATAGCCCTATCCTTGCCACCTCCCCAACCAATGGTCCTACCAAATTTACTCCCTCAGAGAACAAGTACACCAACAACAGCCGCTTACAACTGAAAAACAATGCTACCTGACCAACTCTGAAAATATTGTGGAAAAAGAAGCCCTTGAAATACCTTCATGTATGAAGCTGACATCCCACTGCTCCGACACGCTTCCCTCCTCTCTTGTCAAAAGTCTCAGACACATCATCTCCACAGCTGGACTAAAATCATTAACTCCTCCTTATCCAGTGGCTCTATGCCGACCAATACTCTCTCTCAGCTTGCTGGCATCAATAGAACTGTCATGCAGTTAGATCCCACCTAACCAAAATAAAAATTCCACCTCTACAACAGTATTAGTCCCACGAGGAGTTCCCCAAAGATCAATCTTGTCCCCTACCCTGTTCAACCTTTATATGGAACCTATTGCAGTGACCTTAAAATGGGACAGAATTGCTGATCATCTCTATGCTGATGACACCCAACTCTAAACAACACTCTCTAAATTGTTTAAACCTGGCTGACTAACAACCACCTAAAGCACAACCTCAACAAAACTGAACTCCTCTTCATCCAGTCTAAAGGAAAGTCTTATCCTATCCACAACTGGCTTGACAGCCTTAATGCACTAAACTGTAAACTTTCTGATTCTGTTAAGTCACTATTGCTTACTCTTGGCAATAACTTGAACATGAAAACCATATTAATATGTCAGTAAAAAGTCCCATCTTCATGCTGAAACACCTATAAAACAAGCATTTGCAATGCAATAGGTCTCACATTTATGAGTGTTTAAGCTATTGGCATTGTAAATGACAATGCCTTTTATTTATGTGTTGTTTTTAAAACAGATAAATAAAAGCCATTGTCACTTACAATGCCAATAGGTTAAACCCCCGCAAATGAGAGACCATTTGCATTGCAGATGCGTGCAATAACATTTTTAGAAAGCGTTAGGAGAGAGAGTGTCCTGCCTGCAACAGCAGGCAGACAAAGCAATTTGAGAAAATAGTGCTCGGAGGCTGTAATTAAAGCCTACTGAGCAACAACACATGTAACAGGGGATGTCGCCATGGGAGGTTACAAAATGAGACAAGACGGTACTAAGAAGGGACAACTAAGCTTTTTGACAAATAAACAGTTGACAAGGACACAAGTCAATCAAAAATGTGGTCAAAGAGTCGTCGGAATTTCAAGTCCCTACCTCAATACAGCATGCCTCGCAGAGCAACTGCTGCGCTGCCCAGGCTCGACCTAAAAAACATGTGTTATGATCCCCCCCCCCCCCTCCCTGGGGGACGAGCGCTGGCAGCGATACTCCGTTGTGCGCACACGGAGCTGCCCGAACTACAGTTCCCATGAGGCATAGCGCGTCTCGCGAGACTACGCGCTCAGACGCATAAAGCAGGAAGTCACCGGCCTCCCGATGTCGGAAATACCTGTATGGAGACGTCTTCACCATCCGATCCTTGTTTCCACGACGTGGCTTAGAGTACGGTAAGGGTGCTTGCACCAACTGTTGTTTGACCCTCCGTAGTCGAGCGGGTGCTCCTACGAAGACTTACGAATTTAACCTTGCGGATTTGTTCGGCCTGCAATTATCGGCAGGCGGGGAGAGCGAGCCTCTCACCTGGGATGTGTTTGGCCGGCGGTGTCGGCCGGCGGAGTGGAGGCGCATAGCCTCAAAACAGACCTTGTTACAAGTGCACAGATCAGCGCGTCCGTAGAGCCAAACCAAGGAAGCTCCTGGGCGCAGGACCATACCTTGGCTGCCTGTACCGCTTTGCACAACTTACGCTATCAGTATGGCTTGAACACGAAGAGAGAGTGTGGTGAATGCTTGATGGGGCATACAGTGATTGAAGCAGTACCTTGTTGTATTGTCTAACTGGTGTATTCTATGGCTCTATCTTAACAGGGGTTATCACGAGTGGTAGAGGGCTACGCTCTACCCCTGTGAAGCACGGTGGAGTCAAGTGGAGGAAAAAACCCTCCCACCACCATTTTATTAAAGGATGTTATTTTTCTTTACAGGTATAGGGGCTAGGGGAGATACCAGATCCAGGAAACAGTATTGATTCTTGTATATGTTTGGGGTGATCCTTACAGGTGTGTGTTCTGTTCTTTTTTCGTTACAGATCTCCCTCCCTGGCGTTCCCTACCTTTCCTTCCCTCGCTTGATCCTTCCGCTGACCTGTGCCGTTACGGCAATCAGGCTTGGTTAGATCAAGAGGTGGACCCCTCGATCATCAACCCACTCCTGAGGACCGGTCGGCGTAACACCCACTTCCCTCCCCCTGCTACTAACCCCCTGGCAGTACGGGATTTGCAAGCTGATGATAAGTGTAGCACTAAGCAGTGAGGTGAATCCCAAATTATGCCTTCTGAAGGACGGAATACTGCTACCTTGAGTCACAGTAATCTTGGAGTACGGCTCAATGAGAAAGCGTTCACTGTTGAGCTGAGTGGTACCTTTTATATGCCAGCAAGACAGACTCAGCCGTCCATTCATCCAAGGCTGGTAAAGAAGATAGTATCATCTGATATAAACAGTGGTTAAAATCAGCAGAAATGTTGTATGAACTACTATATAAAAACTAATTATTAGTGGTAGTAGCAGCAGTATTACCATTAACATTTTCTGAAACTGACCTTGAGAAGTCATCTGGTTTTCCAACTTCCCCAGACATCCTTGAAGGGCTGGGTGCACATTCTGCTTCACTTATTACTCTAGGAACTAAACCCATCCCAACTCCCGAAAACTAAATAAACTAACGATCATAGCTATCAAAGGTGCCGGCAAACCTCTGAGTGCCAACATTTGGAATTTAGACCTGCCTTCTAATCCTCCTGGAACTCTCAGTGGCCTTTAGTACCGTTAACCACAACATTCTCCTAAACACTCTCTCTCAGTTTGCTGGATTCAATGTAACAATCATGCCGTGGCTCACCTCATACCAGAACAAAAGATCACACCTAATCAAATTAAACAATTCCACCTACCCAACAGTATTAGTCCTACGAGGAGTTACCAATGGGTCAATTTTGTCCCCTGCCCTGTTCAACCTTTACATGGAACCCCTTGTAGTGATCTTAAAATGGGCCAGAATTGATGATCATCTCTATGCTGATGACAACCAACTCTAAACAACACTCTCTCCATGGTTTAAACCTGTCTGACTAACAACCACCTAAAGCGCAACCCCAACAAAACTGAACTCCTCTTCATCCAGTCTAAAGGAAAGTCTTATCCTATCCACAACTGGCTTGTCAACCTTATTGCACTAAATTGTAAACGTTCTATCGCTGACTCTGTTTAGTCACTATAGCTTACTCTTGATAATAACTTAAACATGAAAGACCATATTAATGTCAGCAAAAAGTGCCTCCTACACGCTGTAACACCTATAAAAAAAGCATTTGCAATGCAATAGGTCTCAAGTTTATGAGAGTTTGAGCTAATGGCATTGTAAATGACAATGCCTTTTATTTATGTGTTGTTTTTAAAACAGATAAATAAAAGACATTGTCATTTACAATGTCAAAAGCTTAAACTCTTGCAAATGTGAGACCTATTGCATTGCAAATGAGTGGTATAAAAATGTTAAAAAGGAGAGAGAGTGCCTGCTGCAGGACAAAGCTTTTTGAGAAAATAGTGCTCGGAGGCTGTAATTAAAGCCTACCGAGCAACAACACACGTAACAGGGGGTGTTTCAATGGGAGGTTACAAAATGAGACAAGGCGCTACTAAGGAGGGACTACTAAGCCTTTTGACTAATGAACAGCCACAGTTTACAGTGGGCAATGACAAGAGTCAATGAAAAATGGGAACGAGCTTCAAGTCCCTAACTGAAAACAGCATGCCTCGCAGAGCAGCGCATGCGCTGCCCAGGCTCGACCAAAAAATCACATTGGAAAGTGCTTCCCCACTTGCCCTCACCCCCCACTGCTACCAACCCTGTGGCAGTATGGGAGTTCCAAGCTGATGATACTGAGCAGTGAGGTGAATTCTGAATTATGCTGACTGGAGGAAGGAACTGTGCTACCTTGAGTCAAAGTAATCTTGGAGTACGGCTCAATGAGAAAGCGTTCACTGTTGAGCTGTGTGGTACCTTTCAAATGGCAGCAAGACAGACTCAGCCATCCATTCATCCAAGGCTGGTAAATTAGATGGTATCAGCTGATATAAACAGAGCTTAAAATCAGCAGAAATGTGGTATGAACCACTATAAAAAAACATGCATTGGCACAGCCAATAGGTCTCGCCTTTGGGACCTTATAAGTATTTAGTTCTGCAGCACAATATCCTTGGCGCAACAAAATCATGTGTTGCATGGCTAAACACTTATACGGTCCCAAAGGCGAGACCTATTGGCTATGTCAATGCTTGCATAACACATCAACATTTCTGCAGCTTCACCATGGTAAGAGCAAATGTATCATTTGTTTACAAAATCAGAGCACATGAAAAATAAACATCACTACCTGAACACGAAGAACTATGTGATTATCTTGAATATTTATTCAGCACCCTCTATGCTAATGTCAACCAGAGATGTTCGAACATGTAATAAACACTGACAATAAAACGTTCTTTGAATGAATAGATTCAGTGAACAAACGGAAGAGGTTGCTACATCCGAGCGGTGGAAGTTTCATTGTGAGCAGAACAATAAATGCAATGAAAATAAACTATTATGACTTCAGCTTGCTGCCTGTGTGAGAGGGTGTGTGCAGTGGGGAAATCATGAATGAGTGACAGAGATGACTTCCATCTTGTTCAAGATGGTGTTTTACACAGAAATGTGGTACAACTAAAACACATTAGAATACACACTTCAACACATCGTAGGAAATTTGTTTCAAATGCAATTATATTAAATCAGTCTACTGATGTGAAATCGTGTGTGTAAATGCATATGGTGCATTTTTAATGATGCTCAAAAATATAATCTACAAAACGCCTATACAAAGAAGACAAAGAAATGATGATAGAATTGAAAAAAGGACAGAGAGGCCCAAAAACAGTAAGTGTGTTGGAGAGAGAAGTGAAGAAAGGAAAATAAGGAGAGTAAAGAAAGAATGATGGATAGGTACGTAGTAGAAACTGGGAAAAGGGGAGGAAGAAGGTAGGAAGCAATGGTGAATGGAAGGACTAATGAAAGGTATACAGGTAACATGAAAGGAAGGAAGGGAAGTTGGAAGGAAATGTGAAAAGAACAAAGGATGGTACAAAGGTAAAATGATGGATGGAAAGGTGAAAGGTTTCATTGGTGAAAGGATGGGTAGAAGAAAGGGTGAATGGATAGTTGAATGGAAGGATGGCTAGGTGGATAGAAGGATGAATGGAAGGACTAAAGGAAGCATGGATGAGTGAAAGGATAGATGAGGGGTGGATGGGTCAGTGTTGAAACGTAATGGTCACTGGATGGAATGCTGAAAAACGGGTGGATGGATGAAGGAAGGATGGAGGATAGAAGGTTGGAAAGTTGTAAAAATGGTGGATGAATGTAGGAATGGATGGATGATCAGTGGATGAATGGAATGGTGAACGAATGGATGGGAGATGAAAGGATAGAAGGATGGAAAGATCAAAGTGGAAGGTCAATGGTAGGATGAATGGATAGATAGTGGATGCAAAGGGTCAAGGAAAATATTGTAGGAAAGGTTAGGCATGCTTGCTTTGCTCACTCTGTTATCTGTGGTTTGGCTCAAAGGAGGGGGTTAATTTTCTGGCTACTCCCTTTCACAGAGCTGTCTCAGAAGGTCTCACCTCAGAGAGGAACCCTGCAGATGACCGGGATCTGTGACGCTAATCCTCCGGCCATGACCAGTGACCTGAGCCTTTTCTTACCCCGACAGAGAAGAGGCCAACATACTGCTACCACTTGCTCTCCTGAAGCTGCATCCCTTCACCCCACCAAAAGCAAAGAAAAGCGGGCAGGAAGGCAAGGGAGGCCACTTGACAGCACACTCACATGCAGACACACACACTCACGTGCACCTACACATGCACACAGACACGCTGTATAGATTGCCCTGCTCTTTTACACCAAGCGCTCTGTCCCCTTTGGGCCTTTGGGAAGGGACACACGTCTCAACAGTCATCCGGCGACGCCAGCTAAAAACACGAAGGCGCAAACAATAGTAGTAAATAAATAAATAAATAAAAATAACCAGCAACAATCACACAGGCAGCATGAGAAACTGCCGGGGCACGCTTTGAGGTGAAACTCGGCACCCTCTCCGCCGAGCACAGCAGTTATTTTCATCTCATCATTCAAGCGTACAGAGGCCGCTTCTTTTTCGTTTTGTTAAGCGCAGGGACACAACAGGGAAATGTGTTTCGGGAATCCCAGCACTTGCCAGATCACGCAGGAGGTCAGCCCGCCTTTGTCTGGGACCAGAACAGAGAAGAAAGACGGCAATCAAACCTCCTCCTTGAGATGGTTTACAAGCACATGTGCCGTGCTGTCAGCGCCGCGGGCCCCCAGGTGACATTTGTAGCTTGTTGTCCTCATGCCAAGCAGAAAACCTTACGCACATTATCTGCGTGCAAAGCTGTCCCCGCCCGCCCCTCCTGCAGATCACAGATCCAGGCTAAAGCGCTGTTGTGGGGATTAAACATGTTTTCAGGGCAACTAGATTAGTGCCTCCTTTCTCACGAGTTAGAGAAATGGAAGAGCAGATAACGTGATAGTTATTAACTGGAAATGAAGTTAATCAGCACAAACACAAAGCAAAACCTCTACTAATAACTAGAGAAACTTGGTTTAACAAGGGGTGCCTTAAGCGCCTTTGGGCGGTTCACGCAGTCTCCATGCCTGGACCAAACAACAGACAGGCATGCGAGTGGTGCGCGCGCGCGCCACAGCGAGACATCTGTTTTGCATTATCGTGCATGCATCTGTGCACGATAATTCAAAACAGATGTGGCTCATGCGGGTAACCGCAAGCAATAGGCCGTGGGCAGAGCAAAGGCGGGACATGCACCCGCCTTTGACCAATTGCGTGCTGTCTTTCTCAGAAAGACGCACGCAAAGGCGAATAGCCTCTGAACGAAAACAAACCACACGCACGAGCATGTGGTGAGTTTTCCAAAGCCCTTTTACTGTTTACATAAAGTCTCGCCAGAGCAGCGCATGCGCGCTGCTACAGGCTCGACCTAACTAGTTATTAATAGTAGCAGCAGTATTACCATTAACATTTTCTGAAACTGACCTTGCGAAGTGATCTGTTTTTCTAACTTCCCCAGACATTCTTGAAGAGCTGGGTGCACATTCTGCTTCACTTTAGAAACTACCCCCCCCCCCCCCCCAAATAAAACGAAATAAACTAACGATCATAGCTATCAAAGGTGCCAGCAAGCCTCCTGGGTGTCAACATTTGGAATTCAGATAACCGCAAGATTGGATCAATTGCAGCTGGTTAGTGAGCTGAGAACTGAATAGGTTGACTGAACGCTTCTCCAGGAGTCTCTTACCCTGGGGACTGCGGACTGGCTTCCCCCATCTCCTCTGGCCAGGGAGAGTGAATGGATGTTAACGGCGACTCTAGCGGCTGGCGGATAGGAGCTACACCCCTCAGAGACAACACATGTTAACGGTGACTCTAGCACCAGAAGCTGTGAAGAGATCGCCTGTCTCTTCCTCCCCGAGCTTCGCTCGGAGCTGACACCCAAAAGTTTACCGAAGGTGCCCGGTAAGACTCCGGTCGTCGGTTTCCGGGTGAGAGGAGGCAGCGCCAGTATTGGACGCAGAGAGCCAGCAGGGGAGAGACGCGAACGACGCTGGGACGGTGGCTGGGACGGAGAGCTGGAAGACCAAGCAAACAGTTGGCGAGTATTGGGAGAGGAGAGTGTGGTCTAGAGCACGAGAGGGGCCGGGAGTGGAGAAGCAGATGGACAACCCCCCCGCATAGAGGCATTAACTGCGCCGGACGAATCCCCCCATATAGAGGTATTAACTGTGCCAGATAGTAGATGGCCATACTTCCATCCTGGACTGACGCTCTGCTGCGGTTGTGCCACCCGGTGGGCCTGTGCGGGTGAGAGAGTGTCGGTCAGACCTGTACTTCCAGCCACGGCCCCGGAATCTCTTGCCTTTTTGGGGGGTCCGAGGAGCGGTGGAGGTCTCTACCTGCCTCCCTCGGGGCACCTAATTGACTCCTGCGGTTGACTCGGCCGCGCGGCCATACTGGATTGCCCCTCGGAGACGCCATTGCCGGCGGGTGAGATGACTGCACTCTAAGGTCGCAATTGGAAAGATCCCGGTGCTGATCCATAATTCGAAATACGTAAACTCAGCCTGAGCTGCCGGGCCCTTTTGTTTTCCGAAAATATTGTAGAATCGAGTCACCTCTTCCCTAGACTAATCCCGATTTGGAGCAGAGAACAACGGGAAAGGTAGTCCACATTCTAACGGAGGAAGGTACTGGCGGACGCCGCTCACCGGGCCTGCTGACAATGCTTATTGCCTGCCCGGTCGAGCCGAGCTGAGTCCAGTGAAGCTGAGGCCCCCCCCTCGGTGAAGATTACTTCGAACTCCGAGGGCGATCAAGGCCCCAGTTGTGGACTTGAGAAGAGGTAGCATTTCTGTATAAGATAGACTGGACTGGGAGATCACTGTTCTAGACTCAAGTAGGGTGCGGATCTGGACTGTTTATTTTTGGTTAACTGGGGTACATTTATTTTTATTTTTTTTATTTTTTTTCCTTATAGTTGGTTTTGCTTTTTTTGTATCTTGAAGGGGGAAGACCTCTTGTGCTTGTCTATTAATCATTATACCAGTAGAAATTGTACACAATGGCTAGTACGGTACAAACAAGGTCATCCAAGCAGAGCTTGATTACTTCACTTAATCCTCGTTCTGCGACTAAACCTGCTCAGCCCACCGCAATTGATAGAATGTTGCGAAAAGCCATCGGTGCGGTTGCTAATGAAATCGAGCGCTCTGAGAAGCGTCTTTCATTAACCCCGCAAATTGACCCTATCCCCTTGTCCCAAGAGTCCGAGACTGACATGGTTGTAATCCCCCCAAATGCTCTAGCAGTCTCTCCATCTACTGATATTCCTTGCGCCCAGTTGGCGATTAATGACGATTTAGAGACACAGATAGTGGGGGGGAAGGGACAAATCGCTAGGAAAAAGAAACCCAGGCAGAAGAGGGGAAAAACTACCTCTGCCCCACCCGAAATCAGCAATGTGGTTGCAGGGGAACTTAAGGGGCATGCGTCGCTATCACAAGTACCCCCAAACTGGGTATCCCAAATCATTTGTGACTTGCAGAATTATTTTGAGCAGCTTATCAACACTCAAATGAAACTAATTCTGAGTCGGCTAGACAAAGTGGTAACCTTGGTCAAAACAAAGGGGGTGGGGGCGGGCAATACTTCGCCTCCACTAACAACTGCTAAAGTCACTGAGACTATCACTACGATCCCGTTAGTCGTACAACCAAGTAATCCCCCAGAAGGGCAATCCGCCATAGCCAAGCGCCCTCTATTGTCCCCAAACCCCACACACCAGTCGTGTTCTCAATGGCTATACTGTGAGCTCAGGTGATGTCACTCTTGCCCCACCAACACGTACCCCCCAAGGTTTAGCCCATAAACAGCCCTCACCAGAATTCCCACCCCAGTGTCAATCGGAAGGGCCACCCCCCAAGGCGATCATTAACTCTCTACCCTGTATAAACTTACCCCCAGAAGCGGCCCCATACGTAATTATACTCACGGGGGTCCCGGAGTTGAAGCCAGATCGTCCAGAGGCCTACGATGAACTCAAGAACAAAACCATGTTCTGGCTGAACAAGAATAGGCCGCTAACAGGGAACGATCAGGGGGAAATTCTGTTTGTCCGAAGGATGAGCTGGTTGGGGAACAGGTCAAAGGATGCTACCGGCGATTGTGTGGTGGTAAATTTCAGGAACCAGCGCGTAGTTGACCAAATATTAAGTTGGGAACCAGTTAGCCAATCAAGCAATATTAGATCTTTGCCCCTGAGCTTTTTCTACCCAAGGGGAATCCCTTGTTTTGGTCCAGGCCCCGGATTTCGAAGTACAAGTGATAGCCCTTTGGGTGGGAAGGGTTATTGCTGTCCAATGCCATATGCTTCCATTAGAAATCAGGGAGCACTTAGCCTGAGGAATAGATTCGGCCCCCTTATGTTTTTAGAGGAGCTGGACTGACTAAAGAGCAATAGAACCCTTCCCACGAATCGACTTTGTGAAAAGAGTTGTTCCCCTAATATCTCCCAGACTGTAACTTTATCTCGCCACCCCGCATTGAATGTGCCCTCCAGTCATGTTGTGGAGTCCCCGGATGGGACTCTTATGGATTGTGTTGCGGCCCCCCCTGTTTTAGGAAATACCCCTGGATTACCGGTTAGGTCATCAGGGAGCGAGGAAGTAGCGGGGCTGGATCACATCTCCCTGCACCCTCAGCGACCAGAGAATTTATATAATCTGACCAGGTCTAATGAGGACTCAAAAGGCGAAAGGACAGAGGACAATAACCTAGCTACACTATATCCAAGAGAGACACAAACACAGGAGGGGCTATCATGGAATATAGCGGGATTATCAGCAAAATTTGACAACCAGGAATGGAGGAAGTATATCACCAGGTTTCAGGTAATCTGTTTGCAGAAAACCTGGGTGATAGACTGTAGCCCCTTTCATCGAGCGGGGTACAAGTGTTTTTCTGTGCCTGCACAGAAGTCAACCTCGGGAAGAGCTATGGGAGGACTTTTTATATTTGTAGATCTGCAGTTGGAAGGAGTATGGACCAACCTAAACTGGCCCACAAATAATATTCAGGCCCTTGGGTTCCACACAAATGGGCTAAATGTGATTTTGATTAATTTGTATAACGCAGTGGCAGTCAAGGGGAAGGGATCTATAATAAGTGAATTAGATAATCGATTAAGGGCAGAGACAGCCTCGAGGAAGGGAGAGGTGGCCCCGTTTGTGGTTTTAGCGGGTGATTTTAATTGCCACCTGTGCCCCAACCGGATTCCTGTTAATGAGGACTGGTCTTGTTGCACGTTGAAGGAAGGTCCGCACTTTCAGCACTCTGGTGAGGGGATGGAATGGGATAGGGTCCTGAAAAGTCACGCCCTAGTACACACTATAGACCTTGTGGCTATAGGAAGTGGAGGGGAGGTCATTCCAACATTCAAGGGTAGAGGGTGTCGCTCTCTCATAGACTACGTAGTGGTCTCCAGTCTATTTAAGGACTGGATAAGAGGGGCAGAGATCGAATGGAGTATATTCAGCGATCACAACCCCCTAGTGCTGGAGTTAGTAGACCTGTCCCCCAGAAGTGCTAGGAGAGTTATAGGGGTAGCCAGTATTGAGAGGGTAACGGATCAGGGGAGACGACTTAGATGGACTAAAGTGGATGGGGACGCCTTTTATAAATCCCTAATGGAGACAGGGAATGGAGTGATTGGGGCGTGCCTTGACCTTTCGGTGGAGGGACCTGCCGTTGTCAAAGCATTTGAGGAAGTGGCGCATCTAATAGATGGGCTACTAAAGACTACTAAGCAAGGGAAAGTAAACGCCACCACCAGATGGTTCGATAAAGATTGTTCCCGGGCACAGAAAGAGCTAAAATCTAGCTTGAAAACTGTACCCCGGGACAAGTCACGCATTACACTGTGTAGGATCACATACAAAAAGGCGATCAAACGTAGGAAATATGCCCTCCAATCACAAGCCTGGAAAGATTTAAGGGCCGCAGCAGATAGAAGGGACATAACTGCGTTCTGGAAAATTATAAATAACCTATGTTTTCAGGACACTAATGCCCCAGAAATTGGTACCACCATTTTGCCAGAACAATGGTACGATCATTTTAAAAGTTTATATAACCACACTGCTGAGAATAATAATAAGGATGATGGGAAGGATCCCCGGTGGGTTACCACAGTTTAATTTTCTTTGCAGGAAGTGGTAGCAGGTATCCAGGGCTTAACGCAAAACAGAGCACCAGGACCAGATGGTATCCCACCAGATCTTTATTTAAGCAAGGTGGAGCTGTGGGCCCCTATTCTCACAAGGGTGATAAATGCGGCGGTCGCAACCGGCCTCCTGCGTTCATGGTCATCGACAAAAATAGTCCCCATCTTTAAAAAAGGGAACAGGGATAACCCCCAGTGCTACCACCCCATATCTTTGATCGATGTGACGGCCAAAGTTTTGGGACGAGTGGTCCTCAACCGCCTTACGGACTGGGCCGACGAACATCAAATCATCACAGACACTCAGTACGGGTTCAGGGAAGGGAGATCAACAACGGACCAGTGCCTGAACCTCTATCTATTGGTGGCAAAATATACTCTAGCTAGCAATGAGGCTATATATCTTGGGTTTATGGACCTCACTGCAGCTTTTGACCACGTCAATAGAGAGAAGCTGTGGGCCTTGATGTCCAGACTAGGGGTTGATCAGGGCTTGGTTAACATCTTGAGAGCATTGCACTGGAATACCACTGCTAAAGTGCGTTTTAATTTGGAAGGGGGCACTACGGCACCTTTTGTCTGCAATAGTGGGGTCAGACAGGGATGTATTTTGGCCCCGTTTTTGTTTTCCCTATATATTAATAATTTAGACCAGGCACTAGGCAAATTAAAAGTAGATTCTCCTCGAGTAGGTTCCCGCCCTGTCCCTGTGTTGTTGTGCGCAGATGATGCGGTTCTTTTTGCCCGCACCCCCAAGGGACTTCAGCGCCTGATAGACGGGTTTGTCAGTTTTATGGATACCTTAGACTTGTCGGCAAACCTGACTAAGTCCTATGTCATGTTGGCTGGAACCAAACCCTGTAAGAAGTTCTCATACAAAATAGGCACACACAAACTAGGGCAGGTACAGACGTTCCCCTACCTTGGCTTGTTATTCGATGGGCTTTTAAATTTAAAATTTTTAATTGAAGAGCGGTGCTCCAAATTAGTGGCCTCGACGGGGGCGATCATGAATTATGGACGCAGGCTGGGCCAGTGGTCACCAGAACAAGTTATGAACTTATACAGCTCAATTTGTTGCTCAAAAGTGGCATATGGGTCTGAAGTTTGGGGTTTTGTTAGCACTCAGCAGTTACAGACAGAGGAGAATAAATATTTGAGAAAGGTGCTCAAGACTTCACAAAGTATTCCCGCCTACATTATCCATGAAGAACTAGGAAGGGTATACATTGAGGACCTGATAAAGGTCAGACCTCTTATGGCCTGGCTAAAGATTTGGTCCAATACCGAGGCAGACCTGAGTAGACAAATTATTAGAGACTGTACAGAAAGGGACAAAGGAATGAGTATTCCCTGGCTAAAATACGTGAAGTCCACACTTGAGGGAATTGGTTGTAAGGATCTTTTTACCAATCCAACGGAAATTATCCCCCAAGATATACTGAGAGTCAAAAAAAAATTCTTGGACCTGGTAGCCTCACGTAGAGCGGCTGCGGAAGAAAGTAAAACCTCAGTCTGTGCTCACAGAATGGTGAAAACAGAGGAAGGAATGGAACCTTATCTCGCTCTTATGTATAACGCCCAGGATAGATTTTTAATCACTCGTTTTAGGCTCAA
This sequence comes from Triturus cristatus, assembly GCF_964204655.1. Lineage (NCBI taxonomy): Eukaryota > Metazoa > Chordata > Amphibia > Caudata > Salamandridae > Triturus > Triturus cristatus. The sequence continues at coordinate 240,964,687 of NC_140586.1, read as the reverse complement.
CCTTTTACACCACCTACTGGCTGATCCACCAGGTTTTACTTAAACCGTTGAGCAGAAGGGTTCCTGCGGCTGCGACAACAGGTCTCCGCAGGATACCCTTCATTTTGTACTATTATGCCCATTTTATGTTTTACCTAGGCGTAGCTATTTAGTAAGAATTTTAAAACAGGCACAGTTTAAACATGCCAAGGTTGCCTTACTATTCTTGCAAAGGGCTAATGATCATCATACACTGTTTTGCATTATGAATTGTATTAAGGTTGCTTTAAGGTTAAGGAACTCAAGAGGGCTGTGTTGAATGAATTTTTTTTTTGGGCCAATTGTCTTCAACCATGTGTTATGAACCGTATTTTACTGATTTTAACTGTATATGGACTTTTATGGTATTTTTTAAGTACTGAATAAAGGATTATTGAATTTAATTGAATAGATTGACCTCCACGCTCTTCTGGAATCAGCATTCTTGCATCCATGTCAGGAGTAAAGAGATGTCTTTTTTTTATCAGCGATTGAGATAGACTCCGAGCTATGATCTATCCAGACCCATTTAGGTTCCCAAAATATAGCAGAACTTAGTGTACCACTAATTTCTGCTGGAGAATTTTTTTACACTCCTGATTCTATTTAGGCCGTTATCTTATCCAGGGTTAGTTTTGATCCATCAAGGTGATTGAACTTTTTTATTAAAACAGAATTCTGCAACAAACCTTTTTCCAAATGTTGAATGTACTTAATGGTGAAATTGAGTACATCAACCCAGCATTCAGAGATATATTCTGTGGCCTACCAGCTCGACAAAGATTTTAGTAATCTTTGCTATTATCATTGCATCAAACGTTTTCTATTGTGTTTTAAATTTTACTCTGTAGTAATTGTTCTCGAATGTAGTCTAATTTGTACATGTATGGGGGAGATTATGTCAGCTGTTGGTGTGGGTTTTATCAAGCTGCGGAATATTTAGGTTTTTTTCCCCCCCAATTTTTGTGCACCATTTTGAAAAGTCAATAAAAAAAAAGAGTATGCTTATGAAGAATACTTATTGCTGATTGTTGTGAGAGCCTTGCGAGGTGAATAAATGGTTACCCGTTGATTTGCTAGGTGGTTTAGAAAGAAAGCCTCCAGCTTTACGTATTGTCTTCCAGGGATACATTTGCGGTCATTGAGCTTGAGATGATTTATAATGAGGTGCTTTGGTAAGAAGAGAGACCAAGAGTAGGAGTGAAGAGAGAATTGGGCCTGCCTAGGCTCCAAGCAATGCATGGCAAGGGCCTGCCTGGACTCCAAGCGATGCATGGCAAGGGCCTGTCTGGACTCCAAGCGATGCATGGCAAGGGCCTGCCTGGACTCCAAGCGATGCATGGCAAGGGCCTGCCTGGACTCCGAGCAATGCATGGCAAGGGCCTGCCTGGACTCCAAGCAATGCATGGGAAGGGCCTGCCTGGACTCCAAGCGATGCATGGCAAGGGCCTGCCTGGACTCCAAGCAATGCATGGCAAGGGCCTGCCTGGACTCCGAGCAATGCATGGCAAGGGCCTGCCTGGACTCCAAGCAATGCATGGGAAGGGCCTGCCTGGACTCCAAGCGATGCATGGCAAGGGCCTGCCTGAACTCCAAGCAATGCATGGCAAGGGCCTGCCTGAACTCCAAGCAATGCATGGCAAGGGCCTGCCTGGACTCCAAGCGATGCATGGCAAGGGCCTGCCTGAACTCCAAGCAATGCATGGCAAGGGCCTGCCTGGACTCCAAGCGATGCATGGCAAGGGCCTGCCTGAACTCCAAGCAATGCATGGCAAGGGCCTGCCTGGACTCCAAGCAATGCATGGGAAGGGCCTGCCTGGACTCCAAGCGATGCATGGCAAGGGCCTGCCTGAACTCCAAGCAATGCATGGCAAGGGCCTGCTTGAACTCCAAGCAATGCATGGCAAGGGCCTGCCTGGACTCCAAGCGATGCATGGCAAGGGCCTGCCTGAACTCCAAGCAATGCATGGCAAGGGCCTGCCTGGACTCCAAGCGATGCATGGCAAGGGCCTGCCTGAACTCCAAGCAATGCATGGCAAGGGCTTGCCTGGACTCCAAGCGATGTCTGGCAAGGGGCAGCTCCTAAAGGAAATGGTCGCTCACTCATCTCAAAGATTGGCCATCTTCTCCCAGCAGGTCTTTGCTAAGTGGCACAAGAGAGCAGAGAGGACCCCAGCACATTTCCAAGGCTTGAATCAGTGGTCTCGTACTGGCTTCCGCGAGCATAATAGCCCAGACACTGAGCAGGATCTAGGTTCTTCCTTATAACTGACCTCCTTCCCCTGTTTCAGTCATTCTTTTTAGAAGCAAACAGACAAAGCATATATCATTGTAAAAAAACAAAAAAAACTGCAAAGAAAAGTCAAACCAAATCCTGCATGGTATTTGTTGAACTATTCACTTCCCCCTCCCCTTTCCCACGTGCATGCCTTTCTGAAAAACAAAACGCTGGTGAGTAAAAAAATAAAACCATGTATTACGTGTTTTAATTGCATGCATTTTATGCAGAGTTTTGTCCTGGTTTGGAACACGGCTTCTTATGCATTCTCACCTAATCTTCACAACCTATGTAGATGGGATTGACTATTGTAGTCTGAGTACTCCGCTGACACATGTGAATAGATTGCCTGGCTGCTTAAACTAAACGGCCTGCTGCTATTTTGTGGTACAGCGCCGAGACTTCTGAATAGGACTGTGCTGTCCTCCTTCCCAGAGCAGGGTCACACAGACTGCGTGCGGGGATATTCTTCCCAGAACAAGCTGCAGGTTTGTATTTGGCATTCCCATGATTTTCAGCGGGGTCTACCTTCCCTCGTGGTTTCTGTACACTTTTGACAACGCGCTTTGCCGGGAGCACATATTACTGTCGATCCAGTTTGTTGCAAAAGCTTGTGTTTGTGTAGTGGAAGTAATGCATTCCTTTTTAATCTTGCGAGAACAGAAAATAATTTTGAAGAATTTTGCCACGCTCTATTATCCATATTAAGTTTTTACACAGTTGATGCCCCTGCAAATTCGGGGCCAGAATAAGTGTTTGTGAATACACATGCCTAAAAGAATGTTTTAACCGTGCTTTGCCAATCCATATGTAAAATTGATAGAAGAACACCAGCATGGATTTAATAGAAGCATTTGCAATACAATAGGTCTCGCAATTGAGAGATTTTGATTTATTGGCATTGTAAATGGCAATGCCTTTTATTTATGGGTTTAAAAACCCTGGAATAATAAAAGGCATTGTCATTTACAATACCAATAGGTCAAAGTTTGGAAAATTCGAGACCTATTGCATTACAGAGAGCACGGTGTCCCACTTCAGGGACACTGTGCTCTGTTTCAGCTATTTTTTTTACTTTAAACTTTAATGCTGCGCTCAGCATTAAAGTTTAAAGGAAAAAAATATAACTGAAACAGAGCGCGGTGTCCCTGAAGTGGGCACTGCGCTCCACATTATAGTAAGAAAAAAAAAAAGCAGAGCCCGGGTCCCTGAAGAGGGTGCCGCGCACAGCAGTAAAGTTAAAAAAAAAAACCTGAAACAGTGAGCTGTGTCCCAGAAGCAGGTGCCGCGCTCAGCTTTAAAGTTTGAAGGGAAAAAAAAGCTGAAAGAAAGCCCCCTGAAGCGGGCACCGCGCGCAGCTTAAAGTTTTAAGCACAATAAGCGGCCGTTATTGTCCTGCGAGTCCTGTATAAGGGGTGGGGGCAGTCACATTTAAAGTGTAAGCGCACATAGCGATCCATACAAGAAGCGCCCACCATTGTCCCTCGAGTGCTTTGTAGGCGTGCTGAAAATACAAGAAGCAGCCAGCCTTTGTCCCCATTATTCATTAAACAAAATAGTGCTCCCCGACCTAAAAAGCGAACCGTGTAACAAGACAAGTAAAAGGTCCAGTCGTAATGGGAGGTCACAAATGCAGACAAGGCGGTACCTAGGAGGAATTAACACTCCGATTCACAAATGAAAAGCAACCATTTAGAAAGGACAGGAGCCAAATTAAAAGATGGGCGGAGCTTGTATGCTAAACCTCAATACAGCATGCTTCGCAGCAGCGCATGCGCTGCCCAGGCTCAACCTAAAGACAAAACAAAACATTTTCATCCCCCTTCAAGACCTGAAACTGTAGTGCAATCCCTAGTGCTCTCCAAGCTAGACTACGGCAACGCAACAATCACTGGTACTCCAAAAATCCACCTTCTACCTAAGAAATCCACGCTCAAAGTGAGCAGCTAGACTCCTCTCTGGGGAGAAGTGATATGACCACATAACTCCCACACTTAAGAATCTCAGTTGGTTAACAAGCGAAGTGAGAAGCATATTCAAAACCTCTTGCATAAGCCACAAAGCTCTCTACACTGGAATTCCGAGCTACCTCACAAAAAACTGGCAAAAGAAGGCCTCTGCAAAGCTCTAACATTCTGCTCCTGATTCCTCTCAGTAGTTAATTGTAGTTAGGAGCTAGTTTCCATAGGAAAGCACTTTTTTATTTGCCAATAACTTTTGGCCTATTTGAAGAATCTTGACGTAATATTCATAACTATCGGGATAGTCACTTCAGCTGCTGTCTTGGAAATTTCGGGGTGATCCATAAAGTTGGGGCCAAGAAAAAGGGGGTCCCAAAACACTTTTTTCTCCATGTTAATTTCCATTGGAAACTGTAGACACGGCTACAGCCCGAACTGCTGAACGGAATTACACCAAATTTGGCAAAAAGGTAGCGCTTGGTCCAAAAAGCAGTCTTTTTGTTAAATGGTGTAAATCCGTTTAGTAGTTCCTGAGAAATGTAAAGAAATTCCCAGTTGTATATCTAAGGACATGAAGGATCCGCAAACCCTCCCAATCTCATGCCTGAGATCTGATTAGCTGCCAGCGCTTCAAACTAGGAAGTGTTGGCAGCCATCTCGGTTGAACTGAGTCACAAGAAAAGAACGTAAAAACATAATTTTAAAAAAGAGGGCAGGGTAGAAACACCATGAAACCCTATGCCTGTTCAGGGGGTCCAACAGGGAGCCACAGGGCCAACAAAAGCTTCTTTTTAATAATAATTAAAAAAAAACAATTTTGGTGGGAGTCGCGGTGGATCCACAAGTACAGCTGAAAATTAGAAAAAGCCCCTGGGACCCGCGCCTCCCTGGGGCTAAATCCGTCAAATACGGGGGGCATGCGGCACCCCCGCAGCCCCGGGGACGCCACCTCCCTGGGGCTAATATTTTAAAATGCGGGGAGTCGTGCGTCTCTCCGCTGCCTCAGGGACTGCCACCTCCATGGGGCTATATTAAATTAAAATGTATAGGGGGCTCTAGCCCCCCCCCCCCAAGTAGCCCTGGGGACCACCACCTCCCTGGGGCTTACTATTTGTTGGAAGGGGGCCGTGCAGTGCCCCTCATGGAGCCGTACTGGCCCTGGGGACTACCACCCCCCAGGGCCAGCTCCAGCAATGTCCCAGGGTACCCACTCTGGGACATTGCAGTCTGCTAAGTCTTGGCGGGAGCCCTGCCCTCGCCAAGCCATAACAAACTCTGCTCCAGTTTATGGAAGCAAGAGCAGTAAAAATGCTCTCGCTACCATTTGGATAGAGAGGGAGCTGCATGTTTGCAGCTTCGTTTGTCCAAATGCAATGTCGGCTCCGGAGGTGGTAAGCTGGCAGGGATCGCGGGGGCCTTGAGGATCACCCCGCAGCCCCCCGACATGGTGGCATGCCCGGGCATGGGGTCACAGGGGCAATATCAGCCCGGGGAGATGGGCCATGCTGGCCCCCCTCCCTTTAAAAAAAATATTGTTGAAAGCCTGCCCCGCGGAATGGGGTTCCCGGGGCTGCAATAGGCCTGGGAGGAGGACTGGGAGAGGTCCCCACCCATGTAGAAAAAAAATAATAATAATCAAGGTGTGGCCCCGGGAATTGGGTCCCTGGGGCCAAAATCAGCCTCGGAAGGGGGGTCACGTGGACCCCTCCTATTTAAAAAAGAAAAATGGGCATGCCCCAGGGGATGGGGTGCCTGAGGCCGAAATGGCCCATGGGCGTGGGCCCTCGTCCCCCCTTCTTTTGTACTTTGAAGAAAATTAAAATAAAGGCCAAGCCCGGGGAGATGGGGTCCTTGGGGCCGAAATCGGCTGGGGGAGGGGGAGGAGGCGTATCTCCCTCCAGTTTTTTAAATACAATTTTTTTTTTAAAGGAGCTTGTCATTTGAGGAGTCATTGACAATGTTATGAGTGATGTAATATGTGAGGTCATAAGCAGTGCATTGCAGGGCGCGAGTTATAGTTAACTCAGGTAACTACAACGGGTACATTTCTCTGGTTTTGTATAAGTAAAATCTGACCCTAACTTCAACGTCCTTGTAACCTTTTTTTTTTTTGTGTGAATTTGTAGGGTTTTTTTTGTTCTATTTGCTAACTATAACGTCCCTGTAACCTTTGTTTTTTTCAGTGAATATATATATATATATATATATATATATATATATATATATATATATATATATATATATATATATATATATATATATATATATATACACATACACAAAGGACGGCACTCAACGTGGTGCGGTTGAAATATTTATTTGTCCCAATTGCAGACAAAACGTCTACGCATTTTGTCTCTCACTGCGCCTTGATATACGGTTTTTGCCTTACCGTGGAGCACACAGTATTTTTTATGGGTTTAGAATTTTTTCACTTTAGATCATTTAGGGCCTGATGTATCAAAGGGTTTTACCCATTCTGTGTCTATGGGAAAATGTGTTGATACATATGGCCCTAAGATCCAAGTTTTTTAGTCTATTTATTCCAATAGTTATGTCCAACAACTTTAGCTAGGGTATACTCTGGCTTTAAAAGATCATGATAGGATCAGGGGATGTAGCTAGAATCAGCATTTATGCAGCAATAGGAGTTGCACTCCATAAAATTAACGCTCCCCCTTCCAACACCTATCATGGCTATTCGTTTTTCGTGATAGAACCATAATGTGAGATTGTTATTTGTTCATTTGCACAGTTCAAGTAAAAATGTCTTGGCAAGCATTCATGCAGCAACAGAATATGTTTTAACATTTAACATTTCTTATTTAATATTCAATTATTTATAATGCATTTTAGATATTTAAAACATTTAATATATTTGAAATATATATATATTTATACATGTTTTAACATTTGATGCATTTATTAATTCAATGTATGACAACACTGTGACCAAAGAACTGCTTATAAATTGATGCACTGTACAATACTCACTGGTTTCTCTCTATGTTAGTATAGCTTTTTAATTATGACTATGACATTTTTAACTTTGTAGTAAATAGAGAAATTAGCGGATCAGAAGACAGACTATGTGATAGGTTCCAACATAGTATGCTGTCTCTGTCTATTCTAATCACGTGACACGGGGAAATGACACAAGGCATAATAAAAACTGTAGGCGGACTGCGTTTCCGCATGTGTTGCCCGAAACGCGTGATACGACTTTCGTGAAATAAAGACCTGTTTCCGCCACGTATTTTGGGTCCATGACTCTCTCTTCGCCGGCTGGAAGCAGGGGGAAGTCAATAATATATATAATATAATATATATAGAGATTTTGTGCAACTCTTCAAATAAATAACATCTTGCCTTATTTTTGGGGTTCGTGGTGTCTCTGTTCGCCGAGGAGGAGGCAGCACTTTAAAACTACATTATCCAGCATGCCCGTGGCCCACATGGGCGGGACTTTGAATGCAAATAAATCATGTTCCTTCCTTCCTCATCCTGTTTCCTTCCTGCCAGTGATCAAGGGCTCAGTGAAGCCCGAAACGCGTTTGGCTGCAGAAGGGGGAAGGCAGCCTCGCATTACACTGCTGCCTGCGGCGTCGAGTGCAGTAACCCTGGTGTATGCGGCATCCTCAAAAGGGCAACCTTGCGTTTTGATATATATATATATATATATATATATATATATATATATAGTATTCCTGTCTTGTGTATTCTAGGGACATCTGATCCCCCTCATCCTCTTACATGTATAACTCTTGATAGTTTATTGGGCTAGTGCAAAGGACTGATTACTAAGTATAGATGATTTCTACAAGAATAAAGTTATAGAGACATGCAGAGAGAGTCTACCTTGGAAAATCATTTAAAAATAAAGTATCTAAGAAAGCACCAGGAACTAACACCAGGTAAACAGGATGAAGGCAAACAGCAACTGAATGGTACGTAGGGGAGATGTTAAGCTCACGTCTGTGGAAAATATTACTCCTTGAGGCATCTTTCTCACCATTCCTGCAGGAATGAAAGGAATAGATTGAGTGGAGAGACGTCTTTACGAACAATAACATAAGTCACCCTGAAACGAAAGGAGCAAAGCAGAGAATAAACCAGAGTGTGCGTGAAATAATTACATATTAAGCAACTAGAAAATGTGATAGATTGCAACTAATACAAATACGTTTTTAAGTGAGATAGGTGACTATTCAGATCCACCTGCATTTTGAACAAACTGTTGATCATAAATGTCCAATATTCCTTTGATTAGCTTAAAAGGGAAGCACGCCAGTCAGCAAGGCATAATAGAAGCTGAATGAGTGAAAAACTGAAAAATACAAGTACCATAATGCTAAATGCGAAGTGAAACGGGAAGGGCCACACCTGACCTGTCGTACTGAAGGCAAAGGTTTGACAAATTTGAAAAGAAAAAAGCTTCTATGTTTGGGTGCGGCCACCCATCATGTTTTCACTTACTAATCTAGAGATTCCAGTAAAGGGCTCTCACTTCGGCACAATGAAACATGCATGACTCTTGAAAGTTCATAAAGCCTTCGATTGGCTGGCTATGCTTCGAAATGAACAGCCTTGCACCAAGGTACTCATAACAGACTGCACTCGGGGAACACAGAACATGCTGCTGTATAAAATGCATTTTAGCTTCACTTTCATGAGCACAATCAGAAGCAGCCTACTCGAGGAGGAAGGTCAGGAACCACTCCAGCACAAGTGAAAGCTGATATTTACTTCCTCTACTGCAAAAACGACAACAAATGGCCTTGGCAGCACTTTTCAATATACCTCGCTCTCTCCTGGCAGACTCTTAAAGGTAAATTACTTTAACTGAGGTAGTAGAATTATTTGTCAGCATAGTGCACAAAGTGAGATGAGATAGTTGGTTATTGGGGCAAGAAATAACACACCGACATTATATCTCAGCATTCATATTTGAAACTATTCAGGCTACCCGAGGGCGTAGAAGGTTCAGAAGAGAACATATATCTTCTGGAAGAAGCATTTCTAGATTTAAAAGAATGGGTTTTGGGTAGGAAATATATGGGGCCACAGAACCTGTTTGACATGGGGTTCTACTCCGTGTGCTCGAGACCAGAACTAATCTAATCTTTAAGCTATTTGTCTAAGAGAAAAAAATCTTCTTGCCAGAGAAAGCAGTGTGAAATTCATCCTTGAGCTTTTGGGCAGCATGCAGGGACAAGGCTTTAGGGTGGTTTGCAAGAGCCTGGGATCTTGGGCAGAGCAGAGAGGTCTGTCAATCCTAAATTCTATGATGTAGATCCAACGCAGTAGCCATTTTGTAAGTATAGATAATAAAGTTCCAATCTGGCCAGGCACAGCTACTAACTTTGCCAATGCTTGCAACACAGTTTTACAAGCAACGGCAAAGCCAATAGCAGTAGTTGCAGTCATCTCGAAAACTATAGTTTATACTTTTCTGGTGGCTGCCAGGTTGCGTCTAGAAACAACAGGACAACAGGACGGCCATCTTGAAAGTATAGGAAATGACATTTCAAGATATGGCTGATTAAAGCTATGTGCTTTGCCAAAAAGCAAAGTGAGAATGATTGGCTTTGCCAATGCTCGTTTGAATATTTGCAGAATGTTGGTTAGCAAATTGTTAGCTCAAAGAGGACTGACAACAGATGTGTGCAGTCAGACATCCAGCTGAAATAAGCATGTGTACAGTTAGTGGATAATTTAGCCCAGCAATCCGGCCTATCATCTGAAAGACCACCTCCGAAGCGTTGTCTCTCAGCCTAATAGAGGCAGAGATGGACTGATGCTGTGCGGCAGATCTTGTCCGGCCGGTATCTCTAAAGAGGCTGGTAGCCGTGGGGGTTGGCTCGCTAACAGGGTCTTGTAAGACTTCATTCAGAGGCTGCAGTAGTACCTATCTAATAAGAAGGTGAGTGGGGTTCTGTCCCTCTCTACAGAGGTTTATTGGCCAATTGGGAAATAAGGGATTTTCACAACATGCCTTTACGACGTAAAGGCCATTAGTATACTACAGAGTCAGTCACATGCACACAGGCCTGTTGAGCTTTAGGAAGTTTCAGTTCTTACTGGGCGACCATAAGTGTCTTGTACTGCCTGAGAATATCTGCATGTCTGATAGCATTTGTTGGTGTTGAGTGCCTGTAGGTTTTCATCTGTAGGTACAGGAATGTCTACGGTACCTCTAGTTTCTGGGTCTTTGATAGTGAATGTTGGTCTCAGAATCTAAAAGTATTTGTTGGTGTTTAGGTGCCTGACAGTGTCTGGTGTTCTCTGGTTGTTGTTTAGGGTATACTGGTCTGTGGGTGTCAACTGGTCTTGAGACACCTCACCTCACTGTGGTTTAATGGGTGTCTCTGGGTATTTGATTCTCTCACAGTGTCTCTTTTACTTTGGATGTTTCATTATCTTGGCTCTCTGATAATGTATGCTGACACAAAGGTGCCTAGCAGTGTCCATTCTCCTCTTTGTATCCGTCTCATCTGTCTCTGGGCATCTGATATCGTTTGTTTCCTTCTGGTTATGCAGTCAGTGTCTAATTCAGCAGGCAATGGGGGATTTATTATACTGCACGGGGTATCTGATAAA